>NC_083707.1:32320000-32500000 GCF_033118175.1 Dama dama | reverse complement strand
AAGAATATTCTTCTGTACTAATACACTTTCTGTACCTAATAACACATTTTGGCATCTAATAAATAATATAACTGCTTCAAAAGCCTATTTTAAAATAGCAACTGTGATAAACATCATAAATTGTACTGTCATGCTGCATACAGTTATGTGGATGGTTTTTGCATGTTTAAATAAATGTGCAGTGACTACATGATGCCCATTACAATCTTCTTAAAGTGGATTCCTGTATAGACACCTATAGAAAGAGGCTTCTAGAATGCTGGGGTTTTCCAGGTAACTTCCCATTTCTGAAAAGAATTAGACAACTTGTGCTCTTAGGCTATGTCTGCAACACATGTGTGTTCTCAGACACTATTCCGGACTCCAAGCATCATTTAGAGCAAAGCTATCATTATTTAAATCTACAGACTCACTCGCTGTTCAAAGAGATGTGAACATAACCACTTGCTATTCTGCAGAACCACAAGCATTCCTAGGCTGCACTTTCCTAGGTTAGCATGTCCTGTACTCATGTCGCTTTGCATTGAACTTATTCACTCTTGTCATTTCATTACCTATTTCCCATAGTTTCCAAAGAATTCTGAGGCAGAAATATACTTAGCTCTTTCAAAGCAGTTTAGATTAAGGAAGTAAAAAAAAAAAAGGCGGGGATAACCAGGTTAATTCTTAAGTTACTGCTTATAACTTAAAATTTTGTCAAAAACAACTTATTGCCTAGAAGATGGCATCAGTGTCAGACTTTGATGCAATGATTGCAAAGAAATCACTAAGAACGCGTCAGCCAAGGTTCCCAAATTGGACAACTTGTGAATGTGGGGAGAGATTACTATTGCATTGCCTGAAGGTAACGTAGAGACATCAACAAAGTGTGAGTCTGTCTCCTACTGTGCACACTAAGTGGCCCTGTGTTTGGGGGCCTGATACTCAAGCCTTGATGCCCTCATCTGTATAATGGGAAGAATGACGCAACCTCACATCACAGCCTGAAGAAAAAATGATCAAAATCTATTCAAGAGCAGTGTTTAGTGCAGTTAAGGACACAACATGTATGTTTAAGCTTTGTTTCTTGCCCCAAACAAACCCCAGACCCTCTGAAGTATACTTCTTATGATTTATACTTCTGTATGTGATCATTTGTTAATCCTCTACCCAGAGGCAGTCGGAATTTTGTTTGAGATTATACCACACAGCACTTCAAAAACCAGTTGCTGATGTTGGTAGTGATATGTGTGTGTGTTCATGTGCATATGTTTGTATATGTATGTGTGTGTGTATTTTAAATTTAGGAAAGTCCTGTTTCGTGCACAGAGCTATCTTGGAATTTTGAGCATACAAGTTTGTTATTCTGAGCCATTTGATTAAATTTAACCACAGGAAACTCTTCCAAGTCCTAATGAAGCAGCAATTACATCTAAAAAGGGAGCCAAGCCAAAAAACATCCTTTTCCAATATCTCTCTTTCAAACATCAGACTCCAATATAAGCTCCATGGTTTTCATTTCACTTTTATACCATCTCTCTAAGCTGCTGGAGACATGTTAAACACAAGACAGGGAGTGGTGCACCCGTAGGTCTTTGGTGAAGACAGCTGGCAGTGATTCTACACACAGATATGTATGCAAGTGTATGCATGCATGCGCGCACACACACACAAACTTAAATACACAAAGTACACAAATTTCTTTTAAAGAAAGGCCACTAAGAATTAGAAAACTCTAGTTACTGACAGAAAATTTGAATTAGAATTCAGAAATCAGCCCTACAATCTAAGAACTTTGCAATGAACAGGCTTTAAATTTTAATTTGTAACATAACATGTGATAGGTCAGGACATAGATTAGGTAAAACAGACCTTTAAAGAATGTTAAAATTACCTTTTTCCTAAGAGATAACAAGCTAGTTTTTGCCTCTAAACAAACCGATTCAACTTGGAAGATGGTCATTTTTTCATAAAAGACACACATACTTGCACACAATATTACTGTGTTGTTACTAAGTTAAATTAAAGCTGTTCCAATAACTGAAGAATTTACAGCTAACCAAAAGAGCCTGGCCAGAGAATGCAACCTCATGCTATTGCCAGGTTTCCAACACCCTATTTATCCCATGTGATAGTGCACTTCAGCATAATAATGTGAAGATCCTAGGATGCAACAGACACAGAAATAATGTCAAAAGCAATTCTTCACATTTGGATCAGACCACATCAAGTGCAAAGAGTGAACTTAAACATGAAAATACAATTTGCTCCTTCTAAAGTATACACTTTTGCCTCTTGCAAAAAAAAAAAAAAAAAAAAAAAACACACACACCACATTCATTTCCAACGCCTCAAGGTAAAGAGAATGGCATCTATCACAAGTGCAGAGAATGTCTAAAGGATTTAGAAGCAATCTTTTCATAATGCTTCTTTGGGTGAGGAAGTAGAGTTATGAGTCGCTCAAAATTCATAAAGATTATTAAGTTTACATCCTCATGGAAGATCGGCCACCACTGCATCTCTCAGCTAGACTTGACAGCCTCCCTGCCCAACTCTACTGAGAATAAGTCTCTGGTTCAGGCCATTCGTTCATTTTGTGGCATTAGGGCTCCAGTGGATAAGATGAAGAGTCTGTCCTATTCAAAAAGCAAACAAACAGAAACAAGCAACAAACAAATGGCCTCCAGGGGAACAAGGATACAATATCATCACTGAACTCAGGTACTCATTCTATCAGTAACCCTTCATGGAAGTAATTTTTAACAAGGAAGTTTTTATTTCAGCAAGTTTACTCTAGATTATCAACTCGTGTGTTTGTGCCTGCTGGGCTATTTGAATGATTATCTTGTCCCTCAGTACCCTCAGCTAGGACCGACTGGGCACCACGGCCATGACCCCTCATGGTAAGGAAGCTTCCTAAACAACAGTCAGCTTTCCTGCTTGATGAATTCCAACCTCACAGCTCATCTAAACTGAGCCTATGGGCTTCACGGTTTTCTCTCTCTGCATTGGTCTACGGAAAGTTATGAAACGTATTTTTCTAGTCCTCCCAGGAGCAAGGCCAGGTTTACAATTTGACCTCAGAAACACAGCAGTCCTGCAAAACCAGACAGCGCTGAGCATTAGTGTTCTCTGCCTGGCCCAGCACAAACCATACCAGGCGGCGCCGAGCAGTGTTGCTTGTGGGAAATGACAAGCAATGGATCAGTGGGAGAAAAAGAATGGGATTTAATCATATAAAAATATCCCAGGCACACAGCTCCTTTGCAGCAGCAAGCTGCCCACCTCAGCTGAGGGTCCAGTGTGCTTCTGAAACTAACCACTTGTCATTTAAAAGGGAGCCACCGGAGCCAGATCTTTTGATCAGATTAAGTTACAGGATTCTCAACACACCCAGAGATGCTCCTTCTCGGCATGTCCATATGCACACCCCCAGAATGATTTTAAAGGCATATACAGAAAGATCTAGGTATGTATCAGATAGATGTCTTAGATGGGTGAGACACGATCCTGGGAACAGGGCAGGCTCATGTGAAAGACTGTCACAGACTAATTAAGGACACTGCTGCTGAAAACGGAAGGCTGACCCTGCAGTCTTATTTACACAATTTCCAGCCAGAGGGCTGTGAAGTGGAGCCCCAGTGGGGGCATTCTATCCGAAACCCAAGGGCACCCACATTAAGGAAACTGGTGTAAATGAATCCCTTTGCACAACGAGAGAAGACAAGACACCAATACTTCAGTTCTGTTGGTATGGAATCTATGTGCTCATCCCCTTGGACTCAACATAACAAGACACAGTTATCTCTTTATTTTATTATTATTAATTGCACTTCCATATGCATTCGTTTAGAAGCAGGACATTTTGTGGCAAGAATGATCAGGCTTTTTAGACAGAAGGCAGTGATTCAAAAACTGCAAAACTTCAGCTTTCAAAAATAGCCTAAGTGACCTCTTGCAGTAGTCTGACCACTCCACAGCAAGCAGGAGGCAACCCCTGTGAAGAGCGAATTCTGGCAAAGTTCTCTCTTCACAGATGATGCACAGCTTAAGCTATAATGAGTTTTTGGGTTACAAATGCTGAACGCATTAATATTCCTTGATGATAATTATCACAGGATAAGCACCTTTCCCAATGTGAGTAGCATAAAGCAACTGAAGCAGCATTTTTACCACATTTGAAACAAGCTGGAAAATGGGATTTTCTAGTCTTGTAACCTGGGGTCAATGTACATCAAGCACTGCATATTAAACACACCTATATATGAACCCTGCATCACTTTCCTTCCCTTCTGCTTCATATATACCTAAAGCTGTCTCCTTTATCCATCCTTCATTATGAAATTCTTGCTACTAACGTACATGTGATATACATAATTCGACAAAGAAATGTATTTCCCCCAATCGCATGAATCCTAGGTTTCTTCTTATGAGAATACAAATAGCAAATAAGATCAGTAAGCCATGCTTTACAGATGACATGAGTCTCTGTGCAGTTTGAATGAATACTGTGGTCACTGGCTGCATATAAAACAGGGTGAAAATCAGAATTGAGCAAACAGCCCCTTAGAAGAACCAGATGTGTTACACACAAGACAAACAACCAGCCTTTATCTTTATACTTTCAAAACTAATAGTACTCTTAAGCGCTGAAAGGTTTACGTGTAAATTCTAAGTCACTAACATGATGACAATTATGATGTCAGCAGCGTATTTACTGGCAATATGTTCACTAAGGATCTTGGAAACCAATTTCCATTCCAGATTAAAAGAGTAATTATTGTTATTTGGATAATAACCATCAAATATTATAAGGAAAAATTGAAAAAGATGATCCATTTTGCATTTATCAGTGTTGTACAACAGTATCTGTCTAATGTTTGGTATTTGCCATAGCATACCCAAAACAGGTGCTAAGAAGACTTCACTTACTATAGACCCCAATCTGATTTGATAATATATTCTGAACAAACTATAAATTGGTTTTCTTCATCTCTTTTTCTCTCCCTCTATTCAGTGAAAAAGAAAAAATGTCTATTATAAAGCTTGACTGAGATACTAGGAATGGCTCAAAATCAGTACAATATAAGAGCCTCCTTTTTCAAAAACATGCTATAATATCTTTTTAAGACTCTATGTAAATAATCCCAACAGCACTTTGACTTAACAGTGACAAAATGAAAGCTAGGTCGAACCCTTAATCCAAAGAATGTGAACTGATTTAGGAATTTTCGTAGGTGTGAATCTCTTGAACTCATTTTTACCTGTTACCCACACTTCATTTAGATAATATGCCACGCTACAACTGCCTCAAGTTCTGTAACATCATTTTTACTTATGTGCTGCAAAAATGTCTTCAAATCCCATTTGAATAGATGGCAGGGTTATGAGGGAACCTTTACTAAATATTTAACAGCACTATTGGCTTATTAAATACTATAATGTGAGAGCCATGAAAGCATGATATACAGTGCTTGCTTTTTCTAAAACTTAATGCTTCTGCTCATTTTGAACACTCTGCAAGCCCATTCATCAGCAGAACTGATGCATTTTAAAAAGTCCTCATTTACTAGCAGATAAATGTGGTTAGAGAGCCTTTTTAGAGGAGAAATGACTGGAAACCTATTTGGTTTTACTGTACAAAATTTGCTTTGCTCTGGCCTAGCAAAAAAGAAACCTCACAAAACATTTAAAAGGCTATTTTGAAAAAGCATGCAAAGCAACACAGTTGGAAATAAAAGAAAGTAGGGGGTATTTTCAATTCACAGGAATATACATACACCAAAACAAGGCAATAGATTTACAAACAGCTGATCAAATACATATATTCCTCCAGCCTGGAAACAATATCTCAAATGCACATCATATAATGAGATTGTCCACTGAAACATTGCTTTTGACTAAGACATTGTTGGCAAATAATTTCATTTGCAACTATTCATAATTGCATTAAAAAACAGGTTAATACAATTTTTGCCTTTAGCTTGTTAAGACATTTTAAACTAAAACTATGCTTTTTTAAAAAAGAAAAAAAGTTGATCAGAAATTTTATAGCCTGTTGCAGTGGGTAGAAAGTAAGAATTCTCTCTGAAAAGATATTTCTATTCACACAGAGATATGCGATAGCCTAAAGAACACCCCTTGCCACTGGAGGTCTGCAGACTGAGCATTTATCCTGTAAACACTGTAACAGTGATCGTCTGTCCTCCCCTGTTCTCAGCGGAGAGTCTTGCTTTGGAGAATGTCTTGCGGTGACTTACTAAATTCAGGCTATTTCAATTAGTATTACTGCACATTAAAAATTAATTGCATTACTGAGTGGATTAAGGTTTAAATTTCAATGCTACAGTATGTGCATGAGAAATGACAACTCAGAATCAATGCCCCTTGGCCTGCAGTCGGAAGGGTGTATACTTGAACAGCGCGGGCCTGGCGTCACTGGCTGAGCCATTTTAAAAGACTTGATAGTTCAATTGAAGGTGTGTCAGCTCTAATTCTACATTTTAGTTTGAATGCTGCGCAGCAGCCCAGGCTTATAAAAAGAAAAACAGAACAAGAGTTGCCCTAACCATCTGGAAAAACAAATGGACACAGGTACTAAAATTATAACAGCAGAGGGGTTGGACTGTCACCCCAAATTCACAAAGAATAACTCTCAAGCTAAAACCTTGTTCATAACTCTGCTTAATAAGAACACGGGATCCTTGACTTAAATCCACACTATTTTTTATCAGTTACTGAGCCACAGTGGTTGGTCAGGGTTAGGAAGTAGGCTATTCTGTAAAGTATGTGCGTGCTCAGTTACTCAGTCATGTCTCACTCTTTTGTAACCCCATGTACTGCAGCCCTCCAGGCACCTCTCTCCGTGGGATTTCCCAGGCAAAAATCCTGGAGTAGGTTGCCATTTCCCTCTCCAGGGATCTTCCCGACCCAGGGATCAAACCTGTGTCTCCAGCATTGGCAAGCAGATTCTTTACCACTAAGCCACCCGGGAAGCCCCTATTTTGTAAAGAGATAATACTCATATGTACAATACTCATAATAACTTTATTCTGTGTTTTAAGGAAGCTCAAGAAGATACAGAAAATACCCATCTTTCCCTAAACAGTGATCCTGTGTTTAAGCCCCCAGTAAATTATTAAATCTTTCTGGGGGAAGGGTCAAATGAATTGATCATCCTGAGGGTAAATGTATAACATCTAGATGAGACGTATGAAAAGAAATGGGTCATTTTTATTCACAGTAAATGTGTTCTAAGAAGATGAAGATGAGGAACATTATGAACAGGGTCGATAGGGTAAAGCGGCATCAATAAGGTCCCACCAAGCCACCCAGGGTACCCGGGTTTGGAACTGAACGGTGATTGGTATGGGCTAAGAGAAAAAACACACTGCCTGCAGCGTTCCTTAAGATCCCCTCTGCGTTGCACCGGTGGCCAGGAGCAAGTTCACCGGCAAGAGAGTAAAGGAGATGGGAAGTAATAATAACAATAAAAAGAATAATCTGGTGCAAATGGACCCTAAGGTGTAGTAGTGATCCCCGTGCAACAATCACCCTTCACTGCAATTTACTGATGTGGCTTCATTACAATACAGCATATAAAGGGGCAACGTACCATGTGGACTCTTTGAAAGCTGTGTGGTTTGAAGCAGCACACGCCACCCTAGCAGGCGCTGCTCGGGGAGCTAGGTCAGATTGGGCAAAAGTGAAATTCCCTGCAAAAAAATTAAATAGAGATGCAACATGTGTACAGCATGGTGATACGTGGGGGGGAGGGCGGGGTAAGAGGATAAAAGGTTAGCAGGGAAAGGTGTTTCCTTTGTGAACTATTAGAGGCATTTCAAATTAATCTGAATTAAAACATCCTTTGAAGAGGTAACAACTTGTGGCTCTGTTAAAAGGAAAAGATAAAGGATGTGATGTTTCCTGTTTGGGAAAGAGAAACCAGCCCTCTGCTTCCTATTCTGATTCGCCATGAAATGAACTTAAACTGTGCTCTTAGGTGAACCTCAGCGCTGTGCATTCAGGCTACTGTTATTTAAAAGGAGAACCTGACTGGCTTTTCCGATTCTGGCCTGCTTCAGCTGAAGGTCTTAGTTTTCAGCCAGTGCTCAGAAGATGCTGAAGCAATGTGTTAAGGGGAAAAAAAGAGATTCTTTCCTCACCAAGGATCATTGAGTATGTCATTGGTTAATTCTTGTTCTATGCTCCTCATTAGCATGACTCTCAAGTTTCTGGTTATCATATCCGAAATATTAAGACATAATAACTACGAAGGTGCAGATAATTGGATATTAACCAGAACATACTTGACTGGGCAGGAGGTAGGGCCCTGCTTAAACTAATCCTGAAATATATTAATCACCAATTAATGAAAGGGTTTCGAATTCATTTTCTATTACAGAACACCTCCGAGTATCTAAGCTTTTTCTAACAAAATGACTTGGAATAACAAGGTAGAAATAAGGAATACGGCCATCTGATGGTAGCTTGAATTAATTCTTCACAGCCTGTTGTCAGGTAATCATGAAAACTACAGTTCAAGCCTTGATTACAGTTATGAAGCCTGATGGGAAGAAGTGGGGACAATTTCCAGTGTTCAGTGGCTTTGGTTTCAATTCCAAATTTATTCCTTTCAATGGCAGAGCCATGGCTAAATATTTCAGCAGAGAGCTGTCATAATATTGTCTAAGTCTTTCAGCTTAGGCAGACCTTGAGCCCTCCAAGCTAACAACAGATGTACTCTTAAAACCAATTAATAGGAGCCTGAGAGGTCTAGCAAAGGCATGCTTTGTACATAGTAAACAGGAAATAGTAAGAAGGTGATGAATATATTGCAGGATTAAAAACCTTGGCTAAGCAGTGATTGAAAAGTCACCACCACGTAGATGGAAATAAAGTAATGCTGAGAAAAGAAAACAGAAAAAAAAAAAAGAAAGAAAGAAAACAGGAGGAGGACCATAGAAGGGAAGTCAGTCGTTATAAAACCCCCTACTAAGCTTCCCAGAAAAACTTCTGCACCTATTTCACTGAGTTAGAGAAATGGCTACCAAAACGCCATTCATCTTTAAAAAATTTTCTCAGGACATTATTCTCACAAACAGATTCTCATATCTTTTCCTACGTAAAACTGTGGCTCCCAGATTCTCTGAAAAAAAAGATTTACACATTTTTACATCAGAGAAAATAAGGTGTTTGGCTGAATGCAACATAAGTCAGGGACTGAAATCATGCCATTTCTCCATTTTCCCTGCCTTAAGTCACTTGACGTGATGAACATTGTAAGAAAACTATTATCTCAGAGTTTTCTTTTTACTTCTGTTGTGGGTTGAATTTAATTTTAATAGTTCTTAAATAAGCACTCACGGCGGATGAACCAAGATACACAGGCAAGTCGGCCCTTTTATCAACAATTTTGCCACAGAAATACACAAACATTTCAATGGCTCTTCATTAGCAAACAAATCAACAAGTGATATTTTAATGCCTGACTTTATTCCATCTCTGTGGGGACTGTAGTTGAGAGTGTGATGTACAGTACAGAGAAAAGAATCATCAGCCACAGCGTCCCAGGGCTCTCTCCATTGAGGACTTCGCAGCCTCCGCTTAAAGAGTGCATTTAATTGACTGATAGACAGTAGCTTCTTTGTTCACAGAAGACAGCGAAGTAATGGCAGCTTGAAAATCGTACCATCTACAGGGTCTCCTGAGACCAGTAACAGGGGGATATGTGTCAGGAATAAATAAATAATCTAATTATTAAGCCACTTCCTGTCAAGTTAACTCCAATTTGTTGGCTTTTGAAGGCAACAAAACGAGGCATTTTTCCTCATTATGCTTCTCTTTTTATACCAGTGGTAATCACAGGCGGATTAAAGGGTGCCTGATTGCTTTTCTTTCTTTCTTTCTTTTTTTTTTTTTTTGTCAAGGAACTGAGAAGCAGCCAACAGTACAGAAAAACAGAGTTGGGGTTAGAAGAAATTTCATGCTTGTCTCCTTTCCAGCTCCCTAACAGCCCACACGGCTGCCCCATACAGAGCCACCAGCTGTACAGCAAATGTGTACCCTCCAACTGAGGCCTACCGGGCCACGGGCGCCGTTCTGAGAGCTGTGAGATACCTCGCAATCTTGGCAGGTAGCTGCTGCTGTCATAGGCATAATTCTAAAGGTGACCTAGGAAGCTCATCAGCTCACCAAACGCAACAATATAAGCCGCTGAAGTTCAACACCCACTCTCCACATCCCTTTGTTTACTTGCTAGGAATGGCCCTGCGACCAGGAAATCACCTATGGAAATAGGTCATTAGCCACCTTTTTCTCTTTATGCGTCTGAACTGATCCTGCGGAATTAGGTCATGATGCCTACGTGTATCTGGGCCTGTGTGTGTGTGTGTGTGTGTGTAGGATCCCTCTATTTATCTTTGGTGGATGACTTTACCCGCCCTCCATTCAGAAATATTTTGCAAACTTCATGCAGAAGCAGAGAGTCACCCCCGTTTGATAATCAACATATCTAATGGTGAGTGGACGGGTATGCCCTGTGGCATATTCTCCAGCAAATCAGAGTGTGTTAGTCACTCAGTCATGTCTGACTCTGTGTGACCCCATGGACTATAGCCCGCCAGGCTCCTCTGTCCATGGGATTTCCCAGGCAAGAATACTGGAGTGGGTTGCCATTCCCTCCTCCAGGGGATCTTCCCGACCCAGGGATCGAACCTGGGACTTCTGCATTGCAGGCAGATTCTTTACCACCTGAGCCTCCAGGGAAGTCAAAGGAGAGGACAAAACCAGAGCCAGAAGCCCCACCAGCATGTCTCAGACAGTCACACAGAACTTTCCATCTGGCACAGACTCTGCCCAGTGTCTCTGTACAGAGCCTAGGAAAGCAGGCTGGCATCTCCGTAATTCTGCTTGGGAACAACATTCTTATGAAGTCTCTTTTAGGACCATGTGTTCTAAAAAGGAACAAGAAACTGGATCTTCCATCTGTCGGTGGGCTCAGTGAAAACCCCCAGCCTCAGGGAAAACGAACATGACGAGAAATGTCTGAGAAGCTTTCTTAAGGGCGTGTGAGTTAGAAACTCCACTAACCACTAGTACTTTTCACTCTTGTAAATTAAAGCTGCTAGATGCAGGCTAAAACACAAAACAAGGGTTAACATTCTGATGTGTCTTTTAATAGCTTAACACTGACATAAGAGAGAGGCCCCAAAGATTTTCCTGAAAAGTGGCTTCAGAATCCAAAGAATCAAGATGAGCTCTTGAAAACAGGATCTTATTCCAAAAAGATTTTTTTTTAAGGTCTTTTTGCTTTCATATTAAACTGTCTTTGTTTTTAGGAAGGCTGAGAGTATAGAGGAGCTTGGTCATCTCCTGTGTCCTCACATTGCACTCGTTCAACGGTGTAGCCGCGTTCTATTTATGCCCGTGTATGTCCTTTCCGAGGATATCTTGAATTTTTGTTAAATTGCGCAGATAATTAAACCCTCTTCATATTTACAGTCTGCTTCATTGGTACCATGAATTCTGTTTTCAGTTACTGTCTGCGGATTCCCTCTCTGAACGATTTCATACGAAGCAATAACACTTCATTTTACATAAGTTTTATCTGATGTCCCCATACAGAGCTGCCAGCTGCCAGCAAATGTGCGGTTCTCAAACTGAGGCCTGCCGGGCCACAGGCGCCATGCGGAGAGCTGTGAGGCATCTTGCTGTCACTGGCAAGCTTTCTTTGCCATCGCTGTGACCATCACTCCACACTGCACACAACTTAAAATCATCTGATTATTAGAATTTGTGGCCCACACTCCGTTTTATCCTTTATTTAAATCTATCCCCAGATCACACATTTGTTTAAATGTTTTGGCTGGTTTACAAATCATGCCGCCATCTGCACAGTAGGTGTGACACCATTTTTTTTTTTAGACCAAAGTTACGTGGCAAACAAAGATAAAGTCATTTGAAATGCTTTGGTGTTTGTTATTCTGCCGGGCTCACTTGGACCAACTCGAAGAAATAAATAGAATTATCTGTGTAAATCGATGAACATCTATGAAAAACAACACCCAGCAGAATGCCGAGCTTGCTCCATTACCTACGTTAATATCATGACAGCTGAGGAGAGATGACCTGGCCCACTTCTCATCTCTCCTGTACAGATGGCTATTAAAGAGAAAGTATCCCTTTTGTATGGTCCATGTAGAAACCCTTTATGGGCTTTTCAAATAAGCCAGCATTGCCCACATGAGGGTAGCTTTCTGTTACCATTAAACTGCCCAGATTTCATCTTTTTTAATCCAGCTCTTGATGAAATTAGCCAGTATTTCAACATATTTAACACCAAATGCTTACTTCTTAATTCCCTGAGTTTTGTAAGCAATCTACTGAAGATGACTTGAAAAAATTCAACAGTCTTCTCATTTAGAGCTCATGTAAACTCCAGAGAACTTACGGACTTTGAGCTTCTCAGGACAGTGCAGGTAGACACACATATAGAAACAGTGACTCATATACACATTGTTGTAGATCCACCATAATCATATTTTTTAAAAAGCAGCCAATGAGAGCTTAGCATTTAAACAGCAACATGGCTCTTTATCTTCCTATGCAGAGATACATATCTTTGGATATTTCCCCTTCAGACATATAAAGTCCCAAACCACTAGAAACCTCAAAATATTGGTTTTAGTCTATTCTGACGCAAGAGCACTCCAGTTGGAATGTTTCAGAAGTGATGCTGAATATCACAAAACTAATGATGATGAGTCGCATAGCACACCATCTACTAAAGAAACAGAAGGAAAAGGATGCCATTTGTGACCTTGGGCATCAAGCAAATTTCAGAATATATGAATGTCACTTGCCACAAGCACAGACAGAAATCTCAGCACATTGTACAAAACTGATCTATGCATTCTTTCTATCTTAATATCAGTGATTTATATCACATGGAACAAAATACATAGGGTAGGTATTATCCTGCATGCACTGCATAAAGCTTGAATCCTTTCCCTGATATTTTAAAAATTGCAACTATTCATAAAGCATGGAGTATTAGAGATTTGAATAAAATTAGTCAATATCTATGCATCCATGTTTTTATATTAGATATCGTTCATAGTCCCAAATTCTAGTTTTGCTTCACTAAGAGTAAATACATTTACTGCTTCCAATGCACTAAGTGTCACCCTGATCCATCTGGGACACATCTGTTACTGACTATTTGTTGATTTTCCCCTTTTTTTCCCACAAGAGTATACTCTGCCACCTTAGCTACAATTGTGCTATTCCAACTGGTCTTTCTGATCATATGAAAAGTAAACTTAATAAGTAATCATTTCTAAGCCAATTTTAAACAATTCTTAGGTAAATGGCTTGTACTCATTCCCTTCAGATTCTCTATCCAAGAACTTGGAAAGCAAGGGCTGGAAATGGCTATGCTATACCCTGGCCACTTGTCCTCCAAAGGCTATGACCGTAGCAATCAATTCCAAGGATAATGGTATTTCTCCCCTTTGATCATTTCTTTGTCAAGCTGACTGGCCTTCGATGGTGAGCTTACTGCTGGTTGTCTACCACCAGCCGCTCGCAATTTGCTCACTCTGTTTCCTGAGACAGTTGTTTGTGGCTGTTTGGAACACATCGGTCTCTTTGGGGATTTACGCGCTAGCTGCAATGCCAACCTCCGTAGTGATAGAAATTTCTTTCGAACTAAAATAGATAATTAGAGGCTGGTAATTATTGGTCAAGAATTATCAGAGTGAAAAAAATTAAGCTTCTCATAAATAGTTCTTGGCAATGTCATCTCTTTATATTATCGCATGCCTAACAACCCTTTATTCAGAGCACTTACAAATTTACTCTACTGCTGTTGAGCCTCATAATTTTATATGAGGCAATCCCTTTGCTGGGTGAAACACATTTACATTCTCTGGTCTCATCACTATCTGTGCTAATCCATACCAAATAATAATAATAATAGAAATATCAAAGGGGGGGGAAACAATAAATATTTACTGTGCTGATGGAAGGAGAGTGAACAATGAATTAAAGGACACAGTGCACAATGGCTTCTTTCTGCATTCTCAGGTCAAAAGCCAATGTAAAATAAGGGAAAGAAACAAAGGAAGACAAGAAAAAATGTTTCATCTGTGCAGACTTTAAAAGAGGGAAATCTTTCCCCCAGGAAAGCTGTTAAAGCGTTTTGTAGCTCTTGGAGGGGGGGAGGTGTGTGTGTATGTGTGGGTGGGTAAAGAAGAGAAACCTCTAAATACTCGCTGGTCTGATTTCTTACTGAAACTGTGTCAAAATGCGATCGCGAGTGAGGTTTTCTTTTTTCCTTAATAGACATAAGTCAAATCCCCAATGCATGTTTATTGAGTAATTATTCCTGCAACTCAAAGCACGTGTCCACACCTCACTGCAAAATGGCACTCCGGCATAGCATCTCCAGTGTATACCTGGTGGAAACACTGATGGGTTTCCTTTCACAAATGTCCCTGGCCAAGAGACTGAGACCAGCACATCCAGAAAGAAGCGTGGAGGTTCCCTGACATTGAGACTGCATTAAAACATGTGTGCTACGTAGAAGCAAATGCAAATGACTTGGTCAAAGAAGGAGTTTAAAGTCACACCTCATTGGGTCATCTGCAGACCCTGTTTTCCATCAGGTGACATAATCTCTCCTCCAGACTGATTGAAATGGAAAACAAAATCTGTAAAAACACTATAGGCCCTCTTAACAAAAAGAGTAAGAGGCTTTTCAGATAGCCTCTAATCCCTCTTCCTTGCTAAATGTCCAGTTGAGATTATTTTTTGATTAGACAAAAAAACATATACAGATACACAACCTAAAAATACCTACCCTCAATGGAAGTATTTTAGCCAACAGAATCATGCTGCCTGCCTCATCTGAAAAACTAAGCATCACACTGGGATTTTAAAAAGGGATATCTTAGCCTTTGTGACATGCTCCTGGTACACATTCTCTCTCTCTAGATACTAACAATGCAGAGGGGAAGAAATGTAAGGACTTGGATACATGGTCAAGAGTTATAACAATTAAATGGCTACTATTCTTTTGTTTAGGCCTCAAGTGTAAGAGAATTACATATTTTATTATTAAAAAATAGCATGAATATTAACTACCTAGGCCCTCTGTGAAAAGGAATAGAATTTTCTTCTCTGATGGAAGGTGAATTGTTAAACGTTCAGATCCCAAGAGGAGGTGAGTGTCATATTAATCCACCATAAGGTAGAGGCGGGGAAGCTTTGGGAAAGCACTAATGATGCAAGGAATATTAAGAGAAATAGCAAATGAAAGGTATAAAGCAATTTTTAAAAAGGACCAGGCCAAATCAATGAACATTTTGGACAAATGATACTAAAATAAAAAGTTCTTCTCATGCTCAGCATTCCATTCAGATTCTACTTGGCAAAAGAACATTAATAATGTGTCGAAAATATATTCCATTTGTTCAGCTGGGCCCTGGGATAAACAATAAATCCAGAACCAAAAACAAGTTTACAAAGAATAAAACTAATCAGAAGCACAATGTTCCACTAAATTTTCCATAAGCTGCAAACTTCCAAGAAATATTTTCACTAACACCCTTGTAAAACTGTGGCCTAATGCAGAATCATGACTGACTGCCACCAGTAAGCTTTACTCAAGAAATAAAGAGATGGAAAATATTAACACTCATATTTGGAAAGACAAATTCATTTTTTCTAACCCATGTGTTTCCCCCCATGCCAGTCCATTTTGAAAGTTTACATAGAATATTTTTTGGAATCCAAAACAGAAAGGAGAATATAAGAAACATTTCAGTCTCTCTTACATGTTCTCATTATCTTCTGAACACTCAGTAAAACTGTCAATGTTATTCTGGCACATTTAAGAGTATTTCCATTTAATGCGGAGGAAACTCACTAATAATATTAGTACTTATATCTGGAAAATATAGAGAAAAAGTAACCTATATTTTAGCTGTTAGGTATAAGCTGCATATTGTATAATTAAACACTTAGTCTTTTGTAAACTGTAATCCTCCTAAAGATCATCATTTGAAAACTATAAAGCAAATCCTACTAAAAACCTATTAATAAAGTTTCCAACATACTTTTGACTTCATCTTCACTAATAGGTACAAGGCCATTAGCAATTTTGTTATAGCTGGTTCTAAGGATCAGTAATTATAATTGGAGCAACCCTTCTACTGCACCCTCTTAGAATGCAGCTGATTAGGTGTATGATAAAACTTGTTTACCCCTGAAAAGGAGTTCAGAGTCTAAAATGCTGAATTTTCTTCCCTTTCTTAGAGTTTGATAGACAGAGAGCATGAGGTTGATCACACTTTTGAAATACCATATCACAATAATTTATGATATTATAAAATACCATGAAAGTATTATGAAATAAAAAAAACTCACATCATGTAAAAACACAAATGAGTGACAAAAATAGTATAAAGTAATAGCAATTGTCATTTTACTAGTAGAAAAAGATCTGCTTGATAAAGTTTAATTGGCTGGTAAAATTCTTAGTGTTATTACGAAGTGCTTATCAAATTAAAACATAGGAGGTAACCCCAGAGGAATTAAGGGATAATGGGACAATAAGAGTAAGTGAAAAAATTATCCTTTTAGCTGTAGCCCATGTGAAAAATGCAAAATCCCTGAAAACACAGGCTTAGAGTAACCTCAGAGATCTTTACCCGAACTGCTTTTATAAAAATCTGCATAAAATTTGGTGGGGAATAAAAAATGATGACTGAATTCTTTACATGATCTTTATGATCATGATTATTTCCAGGCTGTTGAAACCATACATATAAAATTATTTTACGGCAATTTAAATTATTTATGTTTCCCTATCACAAAAACTCACCACTTTAGATTTGGATACAAAGATGCTTAAGCAACACACAGCAGTGCCATTACCATAATAACTTCTGAAATTAAAACCTGTCTAAAACTCTATGGAAAGCTAACATCCAGTTCATTAACCATTCCTGTTAGTTTTCAATAATGCAAAAATGATTAGAAGTTTAATTTGTTAATCACCTGTGTTTTGACTGGCAGTAGATATATAATCCTCTGCAGAAGTCTAAACTAGCCCTTGCAGAAAATAAAATGTGCTAATGCCTTATCAGGCCTAATAATAGTAATAAAAAAATCAATCATGCCTAGGTAAATCATTGATGGCTGAACAATTAATTCATCTTTAACTCTGTTTAATTATATAGGCATTGTACACAAGGAAGAGGAAAATCTGTCTATAAGAAGGTTCGGAGTGTCACTTACCAATCATGTGATTCGCAACATGCACCTGAATATCCCATTCATTGTAGAAAACCATCTGACACTTGATGCACTGATAGGTCTTCTTCTGAGAAAACAAGTATAAACAGAATTACTTAGACGCATGCATATTTTTATTTTTTTCTTTAGAAAAACAAAAAACAAAAAAACCAACCCTACCTGATCACAGAATTTTCCCGAGACCATGGTCTTATATATGTTGTTAACTAAACATCTGTAGGGCCACTTGGGCAAAATTCTGCGAGTTTCCTACTATGAACCATGGCTTGATCCAAACATTATGTTTTTCGTTGCAAACAGTTGGAAGAAATGAAGACACATAATTATAGTACAATACATGTTTAAAGATTCCTACTTTATAAAAACAGAAGTTGGTATTGAAAATACATGTAAAGCATTGCTGAGTTTCAGAAACCTGTGTCTTTGAGGATCAGGCACACTTTCATTCTGAAAAACATAACTGCAGGGTTGCTTCAAGATACCCACACAAAACAGCCAGTAAGTGATGATTCACAAAATCTAGCTGAGAAATTTAGAGACGATAATTTTTAGCTGAAGTATGAAATTTAGATGATGTTTCAGAACTTGCTGAACACTAGCATTTAAATACATATCTCCTATAAAGAAATCATGTCATATTGAACATTCTAAAACTGTTTCATCATTACACAAAAGTCTTGTGAATAGACAGAACAGGATTTATTATAATTTTTGTATCATAAATAAAGAAACTGAGGTCCAGGGAAGTAGAATAATGTGTCTAATGTCACAGTGCCTTACAGCTGGGAAGAGAAATAAGTTCTCTCTCTTTTTTTCCCCCAAACTTTAAACTTTCTACTTTGTATTAGGGTACAGCCAATTAACAATGTTGTGGGAGTTTCAGGTGATTAGTGAAAGGACTCAGTCATACATATACATGCATCCATTCTCCCCCAAATTCCCCCTCCCATCTAGGCTGGCACATAACACTGAACAGAGTTCCATGTGCTACACAGTAGGTCTTTGTTGGTTATCCATTTTAAATACAGAAATGTGTACATGACCTTCCCAAAGTCCCTATCTTTTCCTTCTGACAACCATAAGTTTGTTTCTTAAGTAAGAAAAACACTGACAATCACCAAGGAGGATTTACTGCGCTGAGCTGTAAATGTGAGTCTCTTTCTGTTTTGTAAGTTCATTTGTATAATTTCTTTTTAAATTCCACCTAAAAGGGATGTCATACGATATTTCTCCTTCTCTATCTGACTTACTTCATTCAGTATGACACTCTTCAGGAAATAAATTCTCAATTCTAAAAGTAGGGCTTTCTGATAAAGGCAGCCTTTACGATTCTTCATCTTTATCTCTGTGTCCCCTATATGGCTTAGTACATATTAGATGAACTCAATAAGTAAAGTATTGCTTTTAAGTTTTCCAGAACATAGTTACATAATTGCCTTTATGATGAAACTTGATAGTTACAATTAAAAACCACCTTGGAAAACAAAATAAAGCATTATGAAATAATCCATTTGAAACTCTCCCGAAAGTGAGAAAATGACATTTGTAAAATCACATCAATGACAGTTTGTTAAGGCATTCTTACAGAATTACCACTTCATTGGCAGTCATATAAAATTGCTTTACTAATGGTAGCAAGAGAAAATATCAGTCTGTCAACTGCAATTAATTTTAAAGAACTCAACAAAATCAAAGTTAAGCAAAAAAAAAAAAAAAAAATGTGGCACCCTTTTATTAGCAGTTAAAATGATAAATGCTTTTAAAGTAAAGTTTTCTTAATTATTTTCTCTTAACATAGTATTTGCTTCTGTGTCAGAGGATGGTATTCCTTGAACAACACAGAAATGCAGGCTGATTTCCAGCAGAAGCTTTCTACATAATCTAATAGTCTTTGTACATTAGGCATGTTGTGAATTGAGTGTGCTGGGTCTAAATTTAACACGGACTTGAAAAACCCTGACAATCACCAAGGAAGATTTACTGCGCTGAGCTGTTTACAAGATGCTTTTGATGGTGACATATAGAGCAACATGTGTTGTGTAAATAACATCGCTCCCTTTTTTAACAATATTTCCCTTTAGAACTAGTTAGAAAATATTTCTTACTCCCAGATGACCTACATTATATATTGTTTATTAGCATACTTCCAGCATCATTCCTGATATGTGACCTTGCTGAAAAACAAAGAAACATAAACTTAATGGCTAGTCTTTTCTCTTGTTAGCACAGTAAAACATACAATATGTCGAAAACTGTCTCCAAAAATGATGACTGATGAATATGTTGGTGGAATATACTAGGGTCTTTTTTTTCCTTTGTCTAATAATAAAGAATAAAATCACTTGACAAGCCAAAATAATAAAATACCAGCACTTACTACTGCCTTCAAAATGAACTGACACATTGGAAGATCTATGTATATCAGTTTTCTTTATCACTGAAAGAAAATGCTTTTGTCATTACTACTGATGATTCAAATACTAATTCTACTCTGAAGACAATATCTAAAACATTACTTTCTATTAAGAGAGTCATATTCTGATGTACAAGCTCTTAAATTTGGGACTAGATAAAGAATGTAATGTGATCAAAAATACGGTCTTAAAATGCTATAACTTAAACTTCATCTCGTCAGACATCTCATATCTCCTAAATAAAAAGCAGTGATACAGAAATTTGGATGTGCTGTGGTTTTCTTTTTAAAGCTTTGGTATAAAATTCTTTTTTTTCCCCTTGGTTTGGGATTGACATGCACACAGTGCTGGCTTTAAAATGGATAACTAATAAGACCTACTGTATAGCACAGGTAGCTGTGCTCGATATAATGCAACAACCTAAATTGGAAAAGAATTGAAAAAGAATGGATATGTGTATATGAATAACTGAATTACTTTGCTCTACACCTGAAACTAACACACTAGTGTTAATCACCTATACTCCAATATAAAATAAGAAGTTAAAAAAATAATAAAATCTATTTAAAAATAACAGACAGAAAAAATAGCCCATAAAGACTACTAAAAAATAAAATTCATTTTTACCCTCAAATTTTTTAAACTAATGTTAAAATGACCTTGAAAACATTCCTTATTATAATTATAGGCTCTTATTCCTTTTTATAATTATAGACTCTTATTCCTTATTATAATTACAAAATACATAATTATATATTATAATTTAGCAAAATATTTGAGAGACCCCTGCCTTTATACCATCTTTAAGTAATGTCACTGTAACTTCTGAAAGTGTTGGCCCTGGGGGCTCATGCCCTTGGAGGTAAAGCCATTGCAGCTCTGTACAGCTGAGTTTATGAAGGAATTCTTCCTCATTCTCAAAACAAAAAATACAAATTGATTTTTCTGCTACTTTGACTCGATGGTCCTAAGTTCAGGCTCTGAAGCTATAAAGAACAAGTTGAGTTGAACTTCTTGTCGATAGTGACAGTTACAGGAACCCCTTTGTGGACTGAAAATAGAGGTTCGGTTTAAGAAATGCTTTAAGCAACTTTCACCAGCCTTGTCACTTTCTTCCACGTTAGTGTTTTCAATAAATAGAGCTCTAAATCAAGCACAATACTCCCCAGACACCCTGACCCAGAGTAAAGAAGGACTGTCCCCTCCAGTAGGACAATTGCTTCCATCTGTATGGGCTTGCCTGGTGGCTCAGATGGTAAAGAATCTGCCTGCAATGCAGGAGACCTGGGTTCAATCCCTGGGTCGGGAAGAAGAAAATAGAATCCCACTCCAGTATTCTTGCCTGGAGAATTCCATGGACACAGGAGCCTGGTGGGCTATAGTCCGTGGGGTGGCAAAAGAGTCGGACATCACTGAGTGACTAACACTTCCATCTATATAGAGGACAACCAAAGAAAGTCAAGTGAGATCATTTCTTTTAAAAGCAGATAAAAGTAGAAACAGAACTTCCATTGTTTGGGCTCCAGATTGGCCTTTATCAACGCTTAAGTTGTCAATTTACTTGAAATGCTAATTCAGTACAATTTTTAAAAGAGACTTTTTTTTTCATTAGCCTTTTTTTAATGTGCTACTTGGGAGTGGAGTTGTCATCTCCTGATTGTTCTCTTTTGTTTTCTGATACTGATAGATGTAATTATCAAGGATACAACTTTTTCCCAGCACCTCATTATTTTTGATTGATTTTGAGAACAATTTAAATGTGCCTTTTTGACATTCTTGTTTTCAGTGATACTCTGGTTAAGGTACTCAGAGACTTTGAGAAAAGAGCATCTCATAAATTAAAAAAAAAAATGATTAAGATCTCTAATAATGTATACTTAAAAAAACCACATTATTCTGATTAACCTCCCTCCCCATTCAATCTATATTCCATTAGGACTTAGGCTTCACACTTAGCCTCATCAAATTAAAAAAAATTATACTTTGTAGTTGTAATTGCTTTGATTTTTTTTAAAACAAAACACTAAAGTATAAAAAAACATCAATGAGTCCATGGTAATCCTCCAAAACAAAAAAGGAAAAAAAATCTCAGCTGCTGCCATCGAAGAGACAATTACACAAATCTCTTGTTCTGAAAATTGATAATAAAGTCACAGAAGCATCATGATTTTTTAGGAGGAAGTGTAGTTCATGCTTTTTTGATGAGGGAAAGCTTTTCTTTACCAAAGGCTGACAGTAAGAGATGACAAAATTAGAAATTCACCATCTTGCAATGCTAATAAAATGGTCCAGGATAATTATTAGAGTGTTAGTGGCTCAGTCGGGTCTGACTCTTGGCAACCCCATGGACTGTAGCCCACCAAGCTCCCCTGTCCATAGGATTTCCCCAGGCAAGAATACTGGAGTGGGCTGCCATTCCCTTCTCTAGGGAATCTTCCCGACCCAGGGATCAAACCCAGGTCTCCTGCATTGCAGGCAGATTCTTTACCGTCTGAGCCACCAGGGAAGTTCATTAATGGATGCTAAAACTGTGAGGAGAAAGGTTTTTCAGAGAGACACAGTTCTCATCCTTTGACAACAGCAAACAGAAAGGTGTATGTCCCTTCACAGTGACTTATCTGGTGGTGCTCACTATAATCAAACTAGTTAGCTTACAACTACCAATAGTTGACATTATGTCTCAATGTGATGCAGTATGAAGCATAATACATCATAATAAAGTATTCCTATCTAAAATATATGTGTGAGTGCTAAATCACTTCAGTCCTGTCCAACTCTTTGAGACCCTATTGATCATAGCCCGCCAGGCTCCTCTGTCCATGGGATTCTCCAGGCAAGAATACTGGAGTGGGTTGCCATGCCCTCCTCCAGGGCATCTTCCTGATTCAGGGATCGAACCTGCATCTCTCACATCTCATGCATTGGCAGGTAGGTTCTTTACCACTAGCGCCACCTGGGAAGCCCCTACATGAATCTAATTAAGCCATTAGATGAAACATTCAATTTCCAGGAAATGCATGGAGAGAGGAACAAGTGTTTCTTTGCAGAAAAAAATTTACACAAATCCAGAACAGTCTTCAAAACAAAAAATACACTAGGCCAGTTATCTTCAAAAAGTTAATGTGTAAGGGAGAACAAAACTGGAGAGACTGTTCTCAAATAAAACAGAGAAAAGAGATAGCAGTAAATGTAGTTTGAGGTGAATGCAACATGTGGTTTCTGATTTAGGGAGAAAACAGATATAGAAATATTTGGGGGGAAATTGAGAAAATGTGAATCTCACTTGGTTATTAGACAATATTGGGGGATTACTATGTTAACTTTCTTGATGTACTATAATGGTATTATGATTACATGGGTAAATGTCCTTTTTATTAAGAGATGCAAACTGAATCTTTAGACATGAAATCGCATGATGTTTGCAATTTACTTTCAATAGATCCAGAAAAAAAAACATATATAGTCACATATAGATAAATATGACTAAATGTCAACAATTATTAAATCTAGGTGCATGTGTGAGCAATTTCATAATAACAAATCAGAATAAATGGATAGGGTGATTCATAATATGTAGTTTTATCAACATTAAACCCCATCCCCACTGTTCACTTTACATTCCTACACTTGGCACACACTAAAAATAATTTGTGCTTAGTTGTTACAAATAGCTTTGTGAACATTTTTGTATTGTTTGGAGGGATTTTTCTGATTTTTTTTAAAACAAATCTAACATATCAATGCTAAGAAGCAGGAACCATTGTTGATAATCATTTCTGTAGTAAAGTAATAATTTCTTACAATTGAATCATAAGCTTTCCATGTGGTGCTAATGGTAAAGAAGCAGCCTCCAATGCAGGAGATATAAGGGACATGGGTTCAATCTCTGGGTTGGGAAGATCCCTAGAGGAGGGTATGGCAACCCACTCCAATATTCTTGCCTGCAGAATACCATGGACAGAGGAGCCTGGCAGGCTATGGTCCATAGGGTCTCAAAGAGTCAGACACAACTGAAGTGACTTAGCATGCATGCGTTCACAACTGAATCATGTTTTACAATCTGTAAAAACTCTTACAGGTGAAAATCACTTGCAACAAAACTGTGAAAATAAAGGAGGGATTATTATCCTCATTCACAGATTAATTAAATGACAACTCATGAAGACTGTGAATACCATAACCAAGGACAAAATTCTTACCCTGGCTCCCACCCACTGGGTTTTAACACAGTTTAAACTCTGACATGATCATGGCATGATCATCATGATCCCTGAATCAAACTAAGATCATAGCATCTGGTCCCATCACTTCATGGCAAATAGATGGGAAAACAGTGGGAACAGTGGTAGACTTTATTTTTGGGGGCTCCCAAATCACTGCAGATGGTGACTGCAGCCATGAAATTAAAAGACGCTTACTCCTTGGAAGAAAAGTTGTGACCAACCTAGGCAGCATATTTAAAAGCAGAGACTACTTTGCCACAAAGGTCTGTCTAGTCAAAGATATGGTTTTTCCAGTAGTCATGCATGGATGTGAGAGTTGGACTGTAAAGAAAAATGAGCGCCAAAGAATTGATGCTTTTGAACTGTGGTACTGGAGAAAACTCTTGAGAGTCCCTTGGACTGTAAGGAGATCCAACCAGTCCATCCTAAAGGAGATCAGTGCTGAATACTCATTGGAAGGAGTGATGTTGACACTGAAACTCCAATACTTTGGCCACCTGATGCGAAGAACTGACTCATTTGAAAAGACCCTGGTGCTTGGAGGGACTGGGGGCAGGAGGGGAAGAGGGCGACAGAGGATGAGATGGTTGGATGGCATCACCAACACCATGGATATGCGTTTGAGTAGGCTCCGGGAGTTGGTGATGGACAGGGAAGCCTGGTGTGTTGCAGTCCAAGGGGTTGCAAAGAGTTGGACATGACTGAGTGACTGAACTGAACTGAACCTCTAATCATTTGCAGGAAGTTTTACAGTTGCATTTTAGATACATTTTGAAAGAAGGTTCTCCTTAGAATTGTTTAGTGCTTTGAAAGTTTAAGTGGCTCAGTCGTGTCTGACTCTTTGTGACCCCATGGACTATACAGTCCATGGAATTCTCCAGGCTAGAATATTGGAGTGGGTAGCCTTTCCCTTCTCCAGGGGATCTTCCCAGCCCAGGGATCAAACCCAGGTCTCCCACACTGCAGGCATATTCTTTACCAGCTGAGCCACCAGGGGAGCCCAAGAATACTGGAGAGGGCAGCCTATCCCTTCTCCAGCAGATCTTCCCAACCCAGGAATCCAACCGGGGTCTCCTGCATTGCAGGTGGATTCTTTACCAGCTGAGCTTAGTGCTTTGGTCCCTGACAATGCCAGTGATGGCATGAGACTCACTGATGACACTCAGGGAACCATTTCTAGCCACTTTTTACTAGTCCCAGACTCTTGACCAAGGTCGATGGAACAGAACTGGCTCCTCAAAGTTCCCAAGATTTTCTTCTGCATTCATTGTCTTGAAGTTTTATTGTCATATTTTCAACTGTATACTTATCTGTCCTGCTCAATACGGAAAGAACAATTTCAGCCTGAGCGTTCAGGTATGTCTCCAATCCTGAAATTTTTTATTGATCATTTCTTCAGTTTTTACGTATCTCTCACACATTCTCCTTTCACTTCCACTGGCACTCCTGGTAGACATAGATCTGTAGCCTCCCAGTCTATACCACAAGTATCTTAACTATTTTTTCATGCACATCAGCTGTCCTCTTGTTCCTATCTATGTGATTTTCTCTGTACTTTCTCTAACCATTGGTCCTCTCTTCACTGGTACTCAGTCTAGAGTTTATCCTATCTGCCAGAGCTTTTATTTCGATTAACATTTGTCATTTCTAACATTTCTAATTTTAAACACAAGTGCTCTTTAAAAAAAAAAAATTCTACTTGGACTTGCTCCAAAATTTGTCACTCTTTTGAGTGAAAATCACACTTTCATTTATCTTTCTGAGCTCCTAAACATACTTATTTCAAAGTCTTTGTCAGACTGTTCCATATAATTAATTTCTTCTGGAGTAGAATGTTGGTCTCATAGCAGTTGGGTTTTATTTGTTTGTCTGCTTTACTACATGAATCTAATGAATCACTCACATATTTTGGAATCTTGGTTTGAAGCCCATTTGCAGTGAAAGAGTTTTTTATTTGCTCATTCCTCCCTTTCTAGTAGTTTTGCCATTGCTTCTACTTGGCCATCCAGGCTACCAGACCAGGCTAGGTCACATAGGGGCATTTCCTGTGTATCTGCTGTGCTACAGGGGTGTGACAGGGCCAGCATAAGGCTAATTCAGTTTTAAGTCATAAACTGTATCTTTCTACCCCTTTAATTCTCCAGCTCAGAAGCCCGAGATTCATATACTGATCAACAACAGAACAATTCTAGTTTCCTGTCATAAACAATGAATTTTCTCCCCAAGCCCTGCTCTAAAATGTAGCAGGTCTGGCTTTGTCCCATAGGTAACAAGAACCCTAATTAAACTTCTCATTTCGGGAATGGAGTTCAGCAGACCCTCTGGCTTTAACCCTGATAACCACTTGGTTTTGAAATTTGGTTCTCAGATCTCAAAGATAGATAACTGTTTTGAACTTGACTAAATCCATTTGGTTTTCTCCCTTTATAGTTTGTCTATCATTGTTTGCGGTCTGAGCATCGAAGCATGAAGTTACAGAACCATCTTTCAAGGACATTTCACAGCCCCTCTATGTCACCATTCCAAACTTTGGTGGTGGCTATCATGGAAGAATTAGTCTCCAACTCAGTCGGAACCCCCTGAAATTAAGATGTGCCCAATGATGCTATAACATACTCATTCCAAATAAACCCAGCAGTCTTAGTAGGAAAGCAACTTTAGGATGCTCTTTCTGCAATTAGTTACTATGCAGTGGCTTCATCATTTAGCTGTGTGACAAATCATTTAATGGCCCCGAGTCTTAGTTTCCTTCCCTGTAAATTAAAAATAATAAAACTCACATTTAAAGTTGATGTGAGAAGCAAGGAAGAACTATATAAAAGTGCTTACTACCATGCCTACCATGTAGCATGTCTGCATTAAATAGAACTACCTTTATTACTCTTTACTTGACAGGTTATTATGGGGATGGAATGGAATACCTGATGAGCTGCATGGCACAACAAAGTTGCTTGTCAAAGATTATTTCTCACTCTTTTATGTGGACTTGAAAACTGCACTGAAATTTCTTTAGGGATTCCCTGCTGGCTCATTGGTAAAGAATCTACCTGTTAACGCAGGAGACATGGGTTCAATCCCTGGTCCAGGAAGAACCCACATGCCACAGAGCAAATAAGCCTGGGTGCCACAACTATTGAACCCATGCTCTAGAGCCTGAGAGCCACAACTACTGAGCCCTCGAGCTGCAATTACTGAACCTGCAGGCCCTACAGTCTGTGCTCAGCAGAGAAGCCGCTACAGTGAGACGCCCACACACTGCAACTAGAGGCGAGCCCCCACTTGTCACAACAAAGACCCAGCACAGCCAAACAAACAGACAAAAATGTAAAAAATTTTCCTTAAACTAGAAGGCAGTAATTCAGATTGTATGGCAATTACCAAAGGTCAAACAAATGTTCACAAAATAAAATTTTAGAAATTAATAGCATGAAGAATGCCACAAGTTGGTGACAGGGTTGTGGGGTGGGAAGGAAGAGGAGGACATGTAAAACATGTAGAACATGTAAAAAAGATTCAAGTTCACTTATGGGGAAAAAAAAAAAAAAGGTGTTTTCAAGGACTACAGCAGTATGCATTACCATTCTAAGAACAGATATATTACACATGAGACATACATTTAAGATGAGTGGCACTTTTATCTGGCAGTATTTTGTTGGCAAGCAAATGGATATTCTATGTGAGTGAAAATAATGTACCTACAGCTTTCCACAAACACTTAATACTTCAGACATTTCACTAATTTAGTTTGGTCATTTTCCAAGTAAATCTGAATTTGTGTGAAAACAGGTCACTGAACAGAGAGGGGGAAAATGGGTAAAGTGAAATGAAAGCTACTAATGATGAAAAGTTCACCCAAATAATTAATTTTAAAATGCCAGTATCAATCTTCTATTGTGTGTTTTTATGGTGGTTAAAAGGAAGACATTATAGCCTTACAGATATAGATATTAAAGACTGTATAAAACTTTACACAATGTCTTGCATATGCTAAGAGTTTAATAACCAAGAGATATGAAATTTGATTCCTAAACTCAAGGAGAAAAGAACACACACACAGATTAAACTGTTATAAGGATTTTGCTCACCTAACATGGTAAGGCAGTTCAGGACCAAGTACCAGTCAATGTTGGCAAAGAGAAGACAGTGGAAACGTACCAGATAGGAATGGGTTACTATGGTCCACAAGCTAGAAAAAGTCCCCTAAGAAAGAAAAGATTTGACCTGAGGTCTAAAATGGAAATAACTTCCTTGAATTCAAAACTGATAACAAAAGTGTCTACTACTACATGCCAAGCAAGTTGCTCACAGTCTGTTGTGGGTATTTGGTGGAATAACAAAGGTAATTCAGAACAGAGTAAGGACTCAAGAAGACTGCTCTGGACAGGAAAATGATAGAGACAACAATTTAGTCAGAAAGAATCTGGAGAAAGATTTCTGTTTTAAATGACTCAGAAAAATGCAATTTTTAAAAAATTATAGAGAAATTTTGCACAGGCACATGTGGTATAAGAAAAATATATTTAACAATATTTAATTTTCAAATAAAATCCAAAACTCCATGAAGACATGCCTAAGCTACTACCAACTCTGAAATCAAGAGGTAAAAAAGAACCATTTTTTCAGCTCTTCTTGGATTCTCTTTGAAAATTAGATAAAATAACATTAAAATACTTTCAAAGGTATCATCGATAGTCAAAAAACAGGAAATAATTAAATCTGCAAAAAAAAAAACCCAACTGTTTTTTATGTTCTATGAATTATACTAAATTTCATGGAAGGAATTTATTACCTTGAAGTTCATGAAGAATTATTTTATTTTCTTGTTTGAAATAAACTGTCTCCTAACAAATTTCCTCAGAGATTTGTTTTTTTATGCTCTTGAACTTGATGTCTAAGATTAAAAACTGAATTTAAGCCTAAATTTCTGTTGGAGAGGGATGCTTTATTAGACTTACTTATTCACTTTAGTTGTCAAATTTCTCCTGATTCAGATAACTGAAGTCTCTTCTAAGGGACCTAGCTTATCTCCTCTACTAAAAGATCTTCATCTAAATGATCTTATTTAATGTTACAGATTCAGCTAGAGTTTATTTCTATGCCATTGTAAACTGACCTGAATGAGTCTCCTATGTTACCCATAAAGTGAACACTCAATATTTTGTTCTCTGACTGTTCAATGGACAATCTTAAGAGGTATCACACATTCATGACCTTTGTTCCTAAGGTTCTACTTAGGACTTGTCTGTTTCTGCTAGCAAATCTCCCTTCTACCATACACAGCACCAGAAATCAGTGAAGTGGAAGAAGTTGAATAACATAAACTAAATTATTGCTGTAGTAAAGGTTAACAAAACAAAACAAAACAAAACACTGTTTGTGCTAGATGTTTTTGAGTTAAGGAATTTGCCCCTAGGTGAGATGGTTAGAGAGCATCACTGACTCAATGGACATGAGTTTGAGCAAACTCTGGGAGATAGTGAAGGACAGGGAAGCTTGGCATGCTGCAGTTTATGGGGTTGCAGAGTCAGACATGACTTAGCAACTAAAAAACAATCACCCATGACTGTAATATTTTGCTAGTTCCTAGTACAAAGGGATTTATGATTCACAGTAATTAACTTCCTGTACTGACTGTTTTGTAATCATTCATATCATTCAAGAAAGCTATGAAATGGGGAGTGGGGAAATTGTAGTTTAAATAATGTCTTTTATAAACATAAATCTGAGGAAGAAGTCAAAACTCTTGCCTTATACTAAATTAGCGTCTATTTTTCTTGTCAGTTATTCCAACCATACACTGTTTCTTTTCACCTTAAAAAATCTGAAACACCCCTTCTGTCCCATCATTGTCAAAATGAAAACATGCGGCTGGTAAATACTGGGGATATACAGGTGGGGAGATGGAGAAGCAGGAACATTAAGTACTATATTGCAGGACCATTGAATTGCACCATATGTCCATGGAAATCCAATCCCAAAGGCTGGCAATACATTTTAAAATCCCAACAAGTTTTGTGAGTGAGAAAAAAAATATTTTAGGATTCATTAAGACATATTTTCTTAAATATATAACTTCTGCCCTAAAATCAAGTTGAGAATGTAGACAAGCTTGTGAAGTCTTCACAAGGACTAGTACTGTTTACTAGAGATTCATCATAAATAGCAAAAGGCTGACATAGGAGTTTTATTTCATATTAAATCACAAAAGTTTCCTCTTGATTCTCTTAGAATTCGTTACATGTTGTATCAAAACTGTTTCAATAAAATTGATTTATCTCCAAAGGTCTGTAGGGATAGGAAGAGGGCTCTGTCTTAGCCATCCTGTATCTATGCAAGACATAATACAAATATTTACACGCAGTATATTAACATGTGAATGATGGATACCTGTACATTGTAAAATTAAAAAGCCAAAATCTTTGCTTATTTCCACTCCTCTCTAGATGAAGGCTCCCGTGGAGTCACAGTGATTCTCCTTTGTTTACATTCCTAATCTATCCTTCCAGCTATTCTACTGTAAAAGGAATACTGCACATTTTGGCAATTCATGTTTTGTCTAAAGAACATGCTCCCTCTTATTTGGGTCATTTAGATTACTTTGTATGTGCCCACATCACCTGATCCTTCATTACTCTTATTCAACTGAGATACCTCACCTCCTGTCCTCCTACTCCAGTCATTTTTTTCTGCTTCTCTCTTCCTCTGAATTTTCATTTTGGGTTCTGCCTTCTCCTGTCCATCCCTTCCACTTGAACAGCTTTCCTGCTGAAGCGTGTCACACCACCCTTCTCTTCTCCTTCAGATTGCTTCTAAAATCCCACCTGCTCCATAAAGCTTGTCAGCAATTACACCCACACAGCACTGTGGGAGTTTACTTTTGTATTCTTCTTGTTTGTACTCTTCAACAGCAAGTTTTTGAGTCTAGAGGCCTGCTTCCTTGACTTTACCTATTATAAAACATACTGTGCTGTTACAATGGCTATAAATGTTTAAGTGGTGGGGTTCTTTTTAACCCCTTGATTTAACTGAAATTATTTGGATTTCTTAAATCCCTCCTCATTCATCACTCCAAAACTATCTTTTAAAAAGTAGAATAAAATTTCTCCAATATTCTTCACCTTTTCAAAGATACCAGCACAAACTTATCTGTATATATTGGGGATTTTGAGAACTGAAAGGGACAAGTGAATGACTGTGTCAACTTCCTCATCATAGACAATCAAAGTGAGGTCCCGAGAGAGAGATGAAGTGTCCTTGTCTGTGACTCACAGAAAGTGACTCACAGAAAACTCCAGTAAGCCTGGAACTCCAGGGCACCAAGAATACACCCACATTTATACGGTGGGGTGCACATTTACAAAAAGGAATTAGTAACTATTGCCCTGCTGGTTCTCCATTCTGCTTGAAACTCACTGTGTCTCCTCCTGGCTACAGGATAGGTTCCATACCCACCTCTCCATCACTAGTTTTTTCTACTACCTGCTTCCTTCTTCAGAGGTTCTTATTTTTCCATGTCTATTTTTAGCTTAGAATTTACTATATCATATTCAAATCAACTATTTACTTTACATTCTAAAGTTTCCTGTCACTGAGGGAATAATGTCTTATGTCCCCTCCACGACTCTATCACCCAGCACACTGCCTGGCATGGAAAATGCTCCAGAATGTCTGAACCATGCTCAGGAATGTCTGAACCACACAGAAGTAAACTGATTTGGGCTTTTTATAAGTACACCCAAGAGTTAGTGTTTTCGCAGAAATTTACTGGAGGGAACCAGATTGCTGCCACAAAAATACCTACAATCTGCATCATACAACCAGGAAAGACCCAGCCTTCCCACAGATTATCCCAGAAAATCAGACTGTGGACTTGAAAAACCTCGCACAATTATTACTGATTTGTTTGTTCAGTCGCTAAGTAGTGTCCGAACACTTTGTGACCCCATGCAATATAGCATGCCAGGCTCTTCTGTCCTCCACTATCTCCTGGAGTTTGCTCAAACTCATGTCCATTGAGTCGGTGATGCCATCTAAACATCTCATCCTCTGTCGCCCCCTTCTCCTCCTGCCCTCAATCCTTCCCAGCATCAGGGTCCTTTCCAGTGAGTCGGCTCTTTGCATCAGGTGGCCAAAGTATTGGAGCTTCAACTTCAGCATCAGTCCTTCCAATGTATATTCAGGGTTGATTTCCTTTAGGATTGACTGTTTTATCACCTTGCTGTCCAAGGGACTCTCAAGAGTCTTCTCCAATACCATAGTTTGAAAGCATCAGTTCTTCAGCATTCAGCCTTTTCTATGGTCCAACTCTCACTTTCATAAATAACTACTAGAAAACCACAGCTTTGACTATACAGACCTTTGTCAGCAAAGTGATGTTTCTGCTTTTTAATAAGCTGTCTAGGTTTGTCAAAGCCTTTCTGATAATATCTTATAAACCTAGGCATTTTCCATATAAGAAATGCTCTAAAATCTAAGCTGAGAAAGTATGGGGCCCTTTGCCAATAGTGCTTCTGCTCCTTGAGAACCTTATTGCATAGTTTAGAATATAAGCAGGAACATTAAGAAAAGATAGTAATACGAAATTCAACATTTTTTATAGAATCCATGCAAGGCAAGCACTGTAATTTTTTTAGATATTCTTAGAAGTCTAGGTGATATTCAGTCATTCTTTTAAAAGACATTTTGTAATTTCATTGTGAACATCCTCAATAGGTATTTGGGAATATTCCTCTTTCCTACCCTGTCAACTTCTCACCATCTTAATACATGTATAATTCACTACATGAAGGTATATTTGCTTTTTGAAGGTTTAATTCTTTATAAATTTCATTTATTTTTGGCTGTGCTGGGTCTACATTGCTGTGTGGGCTTCTCATTGTGGCAGCTTCTCGGGTTCCGGAGCAGGAACCTAGAGCATTTGGGCTTCAGTGGTTGCGTCTCCCAGGCTCTTTTGCGCAATAGTTGTGGCCCAGCTCTACTGTCTCGGTTGGGACACGCAGGCTTAGTTGCTCTGCCACACGTAAGATCTTCTAGGATGAGGGATCAAATCTGTGTTTCCTGCACTGGCCAGTGGATTCTTTTCCACTAACCACCAGGGAAGCCCCACTTTCATTCTTTGCCAAGAGAAACACGAAATACTATCTGTGATGTTTGCCACTGTGTGCTCAATGCCTATGTACAAGGCTGGTCAAGTGTCTGAAACGCAGTCACTGATGAATGAATGAATGAGTGAATGAACTAGATGCAAATTAATATCAGCAGTTTGGGAATGTCTGTTTGGAATAATTTAAATTTGTATAACAAAATGAAATCAATCCAGAGCCAATTATGGTGCTAAAAGGATCTGTCTTCCACCAAAAACGATTTCAATCCTAGTGGGTATAGACATTAAGCTTAGAGGGCTTCCTGCCAGTTCTTCAGCTGTCTTATTTGGTCATTTACTTCTCCCTTCCACCCTTCCTTGCATTCTTCTTTCCATGCATCCTCCCTCTTTCCATTCTCTTCTTCCTCTTTCTTAAAAAAAGATCTTTATTAAACATGCGGTCACTATTCATAACTAAATTTGCATATCTGGGCATTTTTTTATCATGAAATCAGGAGGCTCATTTTTGCTTCCTTACTATAAGCCACACTTACAAAATACACAGAATAATCCTTAGATTCATCTTAAGGGGAATATGTTAATATCAGACTTTGTCAAGCTAGGTTTATCAATGTCACTTTGATTTCTAAAGTATAGTGTATCTTTCCTTCAAATATCTCTCAATCACTTACTTACTAGTAATTTTTAAAATATAGTACTCTACTACAAAAATAAATCAAGAGGTTATGCATCTAACTTACAAATCTTGTCCCAAAATAGAAGCAAAAATTTCATCACTTTTTTCCCCCAGAATGTATTAAATATATTTGATCCTTGCAGAACATAGCCAGTGGGTTTTAGGCAAACAAATAATAATTTTTTAAAAATTAACTGCCTCTCAAACTATTCACTTTCTTTTTTTATTAAACTTTTTATTTTACATTGGAAGATGGCTGATTAACAATGCTGTAATAGTTTTCACTTGTTTCTTTAGCTTAGGAGAAAGTATCTTAGTTGGTATTTACTTATTATGCCTTTCATTTACAATTTTTAATTTTCTTAGAGATTATTTCCCCAAGATTTTTGTTTTGCTCTCCTGCTCTCCATAATATGTTTCAATCCAATAATATTATTGGACATTTTAATTTCTTATTTATAATTACTTTTTCCATTTATACATTCATCTATATACATGTTTTTCTAGCTTTTATATTTATTGTTGCCTGATGCTGTCTCTGAATAATATTTTATCTTTGTGGTTTTTACACTCTCTTTATTCCTTAGATTTCATTGCTACTAGGTTTGTTCTAATATTTGATTCTGCTTTTCTATATAATCAACTTCGTGGACATAGGATACCTGGTTTCAATGCATTCTGACCCAATATTTCATAGTCCTAATTCATTAGCATTAGATGAAATTACTCTAGATTATAATAATAAATTAACTGAAGCACATTTTATATATAAATTATGTGAATGTGTGCATGCATACTTGGGGATATGTGCAGACTTATACACAGATATTATTTAAATGATGTACCATATGCAACATTTGTCAGGTGCTTCATGTTTACCAAGAACTTTCATACAAACATGATCTGCTCTTCACAATAACCCTGTAAAGCAGGCAAAATATGGATTATGCCCATGTTAGCAAGGAAGATTACACAGATGGTTCTGTCAACTGTTATTTGAACTTGGTTTTTTCCTAAGTACAATATTTTCTTCTACTGCAATATGCGGCATATGCTAAAACTCCGTACCCACAGAGGCAATCTCTGAATAACAAAATATGTTCAGACTCAGTTGAAGGCTTGCTTAAGCAATATGGTTAATGGGACAAAATTAACCTTTTGTCTTGATATGAGGATCCTTTTTACAGGATTTCACCTGCCACTCAATCACTTTCTGATAGGAATTACACAGTCTGTTACATACCTAAGAGAAATCTTATGTTCTATTTAGGTGTGTTCTAACAGACTGTGTCACCGTTTAGTTCTCAAAGAAATGCTTCCTTTTTTATTTCTTCTTCCATTGATTTTAATCACCAGCTTTCAATTATTTACAAGTGTTGATGAAGAACCTATGAGGTGTAAGAAACTCTCCTGAGAAACGCAGAGGATACCATGCAAGCCTCACATCCACCCCTCACTTTGGCTCCGTTTGCTGCAGCCATGATTACCCTAAGCTATTCCTAAGGCTGCCAGGCATGCTGCTGCCTTAAGACTTTCCTTGGAAGTTCTTTCCACTTTGCTTGCTCTTGACACAGATACTTGCAAAGCTAACTGATGCCTGCTTATTTGCTATGAACTATTTTAGCACTTCACTAGTACTTCTACTAAGGCGCATAATCCATTCTACTTTATACTATATTTATTGCTATACATTAATTTTCACTAGTAAACTATAAGCCCTTAGGGGGCTATCCTGGAAAGAAAGACATGTATTCAAATAATCATATTCGTATAGTGTTAATCTTCTTTACAAACTGATAGCCTAATGCCTTGTACATAGCAGGAAATGAATAAATTTGTTATCTTAAATTGAAGGATCAGACGAGGAATAAAAAGTTAACACCCTAGGTTAATGTTTCCCAAAGTGTGAGATATGCTATATAAACTTATAAAGTCTGGATACTGCTCTTTCTAATTATACAAGAGAAAAAAGTCTCAGATGGTAATATGTCTTTATTAGCTCTACAAACCTTGATAAACTTACTTGTAACAATCAAAGAAAGGGTTTCAGGCTCCCAAACCTTTACAGGTATGAGTATATAGTTAGAATTTTTAAAATATTATTTTGCATTAATTGTATTACTTTTATATTTATCTTATATTTATGACAAGTCATACTGATTGCTTACTTATGGTTCTGATAATTTTGCTTTTTAAGTTAAATATTAAATGCTTACAAAGAGTGTTTATAACATATGTATTATAATACAGAAACAGTAACTATTAAACACCTGTGTGCCCAACTAGCTTCCTGTGTGGTCTTGTCAAACTATTATTCTGTCTGAATTTGCATTTCCCATATTACTGATGAGGATCAGTACTTTCACATGTTTACTGGATCTTCAAGTTTCCTGTCTGTAAAATGTCTGTTCATTTCTGTTAATTTCACATATTCTTATTTGGTGATTTGAGTTCCCTTGTTAATTTGTGGCTATTTCTTACATATTTAGGAAAGTAATATTTTTCCAGCAATATGTGTTATAAATACCTCTTCTATACTGTCCCATACCTCCTTTGGAGAATATTTTGTTCTGTGGACAAATATCATGTCATCCTAATTGCTGTCTGTTGCTCAGTCATGTCCGACTCTTTGCGACCACATGGACTGTACAGCCCACCAGGCTCTTCTGTTCATGGAATTCTCTGGGCAAAATTACTAGAGTGGGTAGCCATTCCCTTCTCCAAGGGATCTTCCTGACCCAAGGATTGAATCTGGTTTCCTGCATTGCAGGCATTTCTTTACCATATGAGCCACTAGGGAAGTTCCCAAGGCCACTTGGAAATATAAGCAAAAACAAATACCATGTCATCCTAAATACTACAGATTAAGTATAAGTTGATTACAAATCCAACCCTGCCTGTTCCTATTCTTTAAGAGCATATTGGCTATTCTTGACCTTTTGTTATTCTGTAAATATTTTTTAATCTGTGAGCAAGTTCCAAAAAATTAAAATATGTATAAAAATACATTTTAAAACCTGTTGAAATTTTCACTGGAATAGCTATAAGTTCATATATCAAATTAGGAATAATTGATAGCATAAGAACATTGAGTCTCCTAACTCAAGAGGTACCAGAGATCAAATTGCCAACATCTGCTGGATCATCGAAAAGCAAGAGAGTTACAGAAAAACACCTATTTCTGCTTTATTGACTATGCCAAAGCCTTTGAATGTGTGAATCACAATAAATTGTGGAAAATTCTGAAAGAGATGGGAATACCAGACCACCTGACCCACCTCTTGAGAAACCTATATGCAGGTCAGGAAGCAACAGTTAGAACTGGACATGGAACAACAGACTGGTTCCAAATAGGAAAAGGAGTACATCAAGGCTGTATATTGTCACCCTGCTTATTTAACTTACATGCAGAGTACATCATGAGAAACGCTGGGCTGGAAGAAGCACAAGCTGGAATCAAGACTGCCGGGAGAAATATCAATAACCTCAGATATGCAGATGATACCACCCTTATGGCAGAAAGTGAAAAGGAACTAAAAAGTCTCTTGATGAAAGTGAAAGAGGAGAGTGAAAAAGTTGGCTTAGCCCAACATTCAGAAAACAAAGATCATGGCATCTGGTCCCATCGCTTCATGGGAAATAGATGGGGAAAGAGTGGAAACAGCGTCAGACTTTATTTTTTGGGGCTCCAAAATCACTGCAGATGGTGACTGCAGCCATGAAATTAAAAGACGCTTACTCCCTGGAAGGGAAGTTATGACCTACCTAGATAGAATATTAAAAAGCAGAGACATTACTTTGCCAACAAAGGTCCGTCTAGTCAAGGCTATGGTTTTTCCAGTGGTCGTGTGTGGATGTGAGAGTTGGACTATAAAGAAAGCTGAGCGCCAAAAAATTGATGCTTTTGAACTGTGGTGTTGGAGAAGACTCTTGAGAGTCCCTTGGACTGCAAGGAGATCCAACCAGTTCATCCTAAAGGAGATCAGTCCTGGGCATTCATTGGAAGGACTGATGCTGAAGCTGAAACTCCAATACTTTGGCCACCTAATGCGAAGAGTTGACTCATTTGAAAAGACCCTGATGCTGGGAGGGATTGGGGGCAGGAGGAGAAGGGGACGACAGAGGATGAGATGGCTGGATGGCATCACCGACTTGATGGACATGAGTTTGAGTAAACTCCGGGAGTTGGTGATGGACAGGGAGGCCTGGTGTGCTGTGATTCATAGGGTCGCAAAGAGTCGGACACAACTGAGCGACTGAACTGAACTGAACTGAAGCTAAATCTGATCATTTAAGTCTTCTAAATATCTTTTAATAATTTTATCATTTTCTCCATAGTCTTACACATCTTATAAGGTTTATTTCTAAGTACCTATTTTTTGTGCTTAATTTAAAAGGAATTATTTTAAATTTCATATTTTCTAACTTTTTGGTGATGAATAAAAATCTGATTAACTTGTATGATTTGACTCGGTACCCAGAAACTGTGCTAAAGGTTTGATATAATAACTTGTCTTTAGATTCTTGAATTTTGCTTTATATACAAATATACAACCTTCAAATAACAGTTTAATTTGGTTCTTTTCAATTTCACTGCTACCTGGGTTTTTTGTTAGTAAATTCATTTTTTTTTATCTTATATATTGTTGGACTAATCACCCAGGAATCCTTACTAATGGCTTTATTATAAAACAATTATTGCATTAAAATTTCACCACTAATTATGATGCTTGCTGAATATGATATTTTGAACAGTCTTTATTAGGCAAGGATATTACTGCCTATTCCTAATTAAGTGTTCTTTTTAAATCATAAAAGAACATTGAATTTAGTTTTTTTCTGCAACTCTTGAGGTAAACATATAATTTATCCCCTTTAAACTGCTAATGTGGTAAATTTAATTAATTGATTTCCTGAGATTAAACCCACTTTGTATTCTTGTGATCAAATCATTTTTCCATGTACACTCAGTCATGTCCGACTCTTTGTGACCCCATGGATTATAGTCCTCGAAGCGCCTCTGTCCATAGAATTCTCCAGGCAAGAATACTGGAGTGGGTAACCATTCCCTTCTCCAAGGGATTGTCCCAACACAGGGACTGAACCCATGTCTCTTGGGTCTCCTGCACTGGCAGGCAGATTATTTATCACTGCTGCCACCTGGGAAGCCAAAATCACTTTCAGTCAGTTCAGTTCAGTCGCTCAGTCGCGTCCGACTCTTTGCGACTCTATGGACTGCAGCGCGTCAGGCCTCCCTGTCCATCACCAACTCCTGAAGCTTACACAAACTGATGTCCATTGAGTTAGGGATGCCATCCAATCGTCTCATCCTCTGTTGTCCCCTTCTTCTCCCACCTTCAATCTATCCCAGCACCAGGGTCTTTTCAAATGAGTCAGCTCTTCGCATCAAGTGGCCAAAGTATTGGAGTTTCAGCTTCAGCATCAGTCCTTCCAATGAACACTCAGGACTGATCTCCTTTAGGATGGACTGGTTGGATCTCCTTGCAGTCCAAGGGACTCTCAAGAGTCTTCTCCAGCACCACAATTCAAAAGCATCAATTCTTCTGTGCTCAGCTTTCTATACAGTCCAACTCTCACATCCATACATGACTAACGGAAAAATAATAGCCTTGACTAGACGGACCTTTGTGGGCAACGTAATGGCTCTGCTTTTTAATATGCTGTCTAGGTTGGTCATTAACTTTCCTTCCAAGGAATAAGTGTCTTTTAATTTCATGGCTGCAGTAATCATCTGAAGTGATTCTGGAGCCCCCAAAAATAAAGTCTGCCACTGTTTCCTCATCTATTTGCCATGAAGTGATGGGACCAGATGCCATGATCTTTGTTTTCTGAATGTTGAACGTTAAGCCAACTTTGTCACTCTCCTCCTTCACTTTCATCAAGAGGGTCTTTAGTTGTTCTTCACTTTCTGCCATAAGTGTGGTGTTATCTGCATATCTGAGGTTATTGATATTTCTCCCGGCAATCTTGATTCCAGCTTGTGCTTCTTCCAGCCCAGCGTTTCTCATGATGTACTCTGCATGTAAGTTAAATAAGCAGGGTGACAATATACAGCCTTGACGTACTCCTTTTCCTATTTGGAACCAATCTGTTGTCCAGTTCTAACTGTTGCTTCCTGACCTGCATATAGGTTTCTCAAGAGGCAGGTCAGATGTATTCCCATCTCTTTTAGAATTTTCCACAGTTTCTTGTGATCCATACAGTCAAAGGCTTTGGCATAGTCAACAAAGCAGAAATAGATGTTTTTCTAGAATTCTCTTGCTTTTTCAATGATGCAGCAGATGTTGGCAATTTGTACTCTGGTTCCTCAGCCTTTTCCAAAACCAGCTTGAACATCTGGAAGTTCATGATTCACGTATTGTTGAAGCCTGCCTTGGAGAATTTTGAGCATTACTTTACTAGCGTGTGAGATGAGTGCAAATGTGCGGTAGTTCAAGCATTCTTTGGCATTGCCTTTCTTTGGGATTGGAAGGAAAACTGACCTTTTCCAGTCCTATGGCCACTGCTGAGTTTTCCAAAATTTCTGTCATATTGAGTGCAGCACTTTCACATCATCTTTTAGAATTTGAAATAGCTCAAATGGAATTTCATCGCCTCCACTAGCTTTGTTTGTAGTGATGCTTCCTAAGGCCCACTTGACTTCACATTCCAGGATGTATGGCTCTAGGTGAGTGATCACACCATCGTGATTATCTGGGTGATGAAGATCTTTTTTATACAGCTCTTCTGTGTATTCTTGCCACCTCTTCCTAATATCTTCTGCTTCTGTTAGGTCCATATCATTTCTGTCTTTTATTGAGCCGATCTTTGCATGAAATCTTCCTTTGGTATCTCTGATTTTCTTGAAGAGATCTCTAGTCTTTCCCATTCTATTATTTTCCTCTATTTCTTTGCACTGATCACTGAGGAAGACTTTCTTATCTCTCCTTTGCTATTCTTTGGAACTCTGCTTTCAAATGGGAGTATCTTTCCTTTTCTCCTTTGCTTTTCACTTCTCTTCTTTTCACAGTTATTTGTAAGGCCTCCTCAGACAGCCATTTTGCTTTTTTGCATTTCTTTTTCTTGGGGATGGTCTTTTTTTTTTTTTTTAACTTTACAATATTGTGTTGGTTTTGCCATACATTGGCTTGAATCCACCATGGGTGTACATGTGTTCCCCATCTTGAACGTCCCTCCCACCTCCCTCCCCATCCCATCCCTCTGGGTCATCCTAGTGCACCAGCCCTGAGCACCCTGTATCATGCATCGAACCTGGACTGGCAATTCGTTTCACATATGATAATTTACATGTTTCAATGCCATTCTCCCATATCATCCCACCCTCGCCCTCTCCCACAGAGTCCAAAAGACTGTTCAATACATCTGTGTCTCTTCTGCTGTCTCGCACACAGGATTATTGTTACCATCTTTCTAAATTCCATATATATGCGTTAGTATACTGTATTGGTGTTTTTCTTTCTGGCTTACTTCACTCAGTATAATAGGCTCCAGTTTCGTCCACCTCATTAGAACTGATTCAAATGCATTCCTTTTAATGGCTGAGTAATATTCCATTGTGTATATGTAGCACAGCTTTCTTTTCCATTCATCTGCTGACAGACATCTAGGTTGCTTCCATGTTCTGGCTATTATAAACAGTGCTGCGATGAATATTGTGTCTCTTTCAATTCTGGTTTCCTCGGTGTGTATGCCCAGCAGCAGGATTGCTGGGTTATGTGGCAGTTCTATTTCTAGTTTTTTTAAGGAATCTCCACATTGTTCTCCATAGTGGCTGTACTAGTTTGCATTCTCACCAACAGTGTAAGAGGGTTCCCTTTTCTCCACACCCTCTCCAGCATTTATTGCTTGTAGACTTTTGGATAGCAGCCATTCTGACTGGAGTGAAATGGTACCTCATTGTGGTTTTGATTTGCATTTCTCTGACAATGAGTGATGTTGAGCATCTTTTCATCTGTTTGTTAGACATCTATATGTTGTGGATGGTCTTCATCCCTGTCTCCTATACAATGTCACGAACCTCTGTCCATAGTCCATCAGGCATTCTATCAGATCTACTCCCTTAAATCTATTTCTCACTTCCACTGTATAATTGTAAGGGATTTGATTTAGGTCAGACGTGAATGGTCTAGTAGTTTTCCCTACTTTCTTCAATTTAAGTCTGAATTTAGCAATAAGGAATTCATGATCTGAGCCACAGTCAGCTCCTGGTCTTGTTTTTCCTGACTGTATAGAGCTTCTCCATCTTTGGTTGCAAAGAATATAATCAATCTGATTTCAGTGTTGACCATCTGGTGATGTCCATGTGTAGAGTCTTCTCTTGTGTTGTTGGAAGAGGGTGTTTGCTAAGACCAGTGCATTCTCTTGGTAAAACTCTACTAGCCTTTGCCCCGCTTCATTCTGTACTTCCTTCTGTACTCCAAGGCCAAATTTGCCTGTTATTCCAGGTGTTTCTTGACTTCCTACTTTTGCATTCTAGTCCCCTATAATGAAAAGGGGTATTAGTTCTTTTTTGGGTGTTAGTTCTAAAAGGTCTTGTAGATCTTAATAGAATCGTTCAACCTCAGCTTCTTCAGCATTACTGGTTGCGGCATAGACTTGGATTACCATGACGTTGAATGGTTTGCCTTGGAAATGAACAGAGATCATTCTGCCGTTTTTGAGACTGCATCCAAATACTGCATTTTGGACTCTTGTTGACTATGATGGCTACTCCATTTCTTCTAAGGGATTCTTGACCACAGTAGTAGATATAATGGTCATCTGTGTTAAATTCATCCATTCCAGTCCACTTTAATTCACTGATTCCTAAAATGTCAGTGTTCACTCTTTCCATCTCCTGTTTGACCACTTCCAATTTGCCTTGATTCATGGACCTTGATTCCAGGTTCCTATGCAATATTGCTCTTTACAGCATCGGACCTTGCTTCCATCACCAGTCACATCCACAACTGGGTGTTGTTTTTGCTTTGGCTCCTTGTCTTCATTCTTTCTGGAGTTAGTTCTCCACTGATCTCCAGTAGCATATTGCACACCTACCGATCTGGCGAGTTTATCTTTCAGTGTCCTATCTTTTTGCCTTTTCATACTGTTCATGGGGTTCTCAAGGCAAGAATACTGAAGCGGTTTGCCACTCCTTTCTCCAGTGGACATTTTGTCATAACTCTCTACCATGACCCATCCGTCTTGGGTGGCCCTACATGGCATGGCTCATAGTTTCATTGAGTTAGCGAAGGCTGTGTTCCATGTGATTAGATTGGTTAGTTTTCTGTCATTGTGGTTTTCTCTCTGTCTGCCCTCTGATGGAGAAGGATAAGAGCCTTATGGAAGCTTTCTGATGGAAGAGACTGACTGAGGGGGAAACTGGGTCTTTAGTTATTTTTTACAGAATGTATTAAAAACAAAAAAATTTCTTTAAAAAATCACTTTAGTTTTTGTATAAAATCTTTTAACATAATGAATTTAATTTGTTTATATTACTTAAAAATTTAAAATACAAAATCATGAGCAAAACTTCCCTAAAATTTCCTTTTTCTATCTTTGCCTGGTTTTGATAAGATTTTCCTAGATTCATTAAATGAACCGAAGTGTTCCCTCTTTTTGTACTTTCTGGTACAGCTTTTGAATTATGTGTATGATCTGGTATTTTCTTTGTGGGAAGGTCAACAATTTATTAACTCTTTAGTATTTATGCAATCATTCTACTTCTCTCATTTTTTTTTTTTTTTGAGCCAGCTTTGGTAACATATTATCCTAAGACTGTTCCCATATAATCAAAATTATCCAGTTATTAGCATAAAGTTCTACACAGTATCATTTTATTCTTTGCCTTATGTGTTTTTTAGTACATTCTGTAAAATATTTATTAAGAAATAACATACACGTTAAATATGTGCATGTTATTTAAGGTTAAGTATATTGCCTGATGAAGTATACTGCCTGATTTATGAAATTTTACAATGGTGTGTAACCATCACATACATCTAGATATGGAATATTTTTAGCAACCAAAAGACTCCTTTCTGCCCTTTCCCAACTGACACTATGCCAAAGGTAACTATTCTGACTTTGATCATCAAATTAGTTTTGCCCATTCTTAAATTTTATATGAGTAGAGTTCTACAGTAGGATGTGCCTGATTCCTTTTTCTTTTTCATCATTCTTACAAGTCATCCAAGTTTTTACACAGCAATAGCTCATTCTTCTTTATTTCCATGTAGTATTTCATTATATGAATGAAATAACTTCAAGTCTTTGAAATAATTTCAAGTCTTTTAGCCTATTTAATGTTTTTTGATTACACCTAATTTTAAAGCATCTCATTAGCTTTGGGTAAACCCACTACATGTCAATGTATTTATTCTATTTTGACACTTCAACTGACTCCAGATTAAAGCTTAGATGCAAAAGCTATTAAGAATATTCTTCTTCATTATCTGTTAAATGTATGTATTTACTTCTCTTAGACATAAGCCTAGAAATAGATTAATGAATCACAAAGTAAGCTAGTAATCAGCTTTGCTATATACTGCCCAACAGTTTTTTAAAGCAGTTATACAAAATTATACTCCCACCAGTAAAGTAAGAGAGTTCCAGTTGGTCTTCTCTCTTGAAAACAATAATTCATGCATTTTTTATTTCAGTTATTTTGATATGTGTAATGGTTTCCCAACTATCTTTTTAACTTCTACACATGTGAAGTTATGGCTCTCCCTTTATTATTCATATTATTTATTTCTTGTTATTTTAACCTGATTAAACTTGCCAGAAGTTTGTAAACTTTGTTAGTCTTTTAAAAAACTTCATGTTTTACTTGGTTGGCCTCCTTGTTGTTTTATATTTCATTACTTTTTGCTCTTAGTTTTACTATTTCCTTCATTTCTACTTTTTTATGGGTTTATTCTCTTGCTCTGGTTCTAATGTCTCAAGTTTGATGTTATCTCATTAAGTTTTTTAAAAATTTCTAATATATATTTTTATGTTCTAATAACTTTCCCTATCAATACTACTTTACTTTGTATCTCACAAATTTTAAGAGGTAGCTATTTTTCCATTTGAAGTGTTTTTAATTGCTATTTTCTCTTTGTTCCATGGGTGGTTTAATTTTAAAATTTATGGGGTTTTAAAGATATCTTTTTCATTTAACATGTATTTGCTTTATGTTGAGAATTATGATAATAAGGGAGTGAAAGAGACCAGTTAGTTTACAAGGATAAGACTTGGATGGGAGAGAGAATGTGGGAGATGCAAATAGAAGAGAAAATATAGCACCTGGAGAGTGATTGACTCAAAAGATCAGGAGACCACACAAGATTTAAGAGATGCACACAATGCTTCAAATGAGGATAATTAAGGGAATGATGGAACACAGACAAAAGTTGGAGAGAAAAAAGAAATTATGATTTGATCAAATGGCTAGCACAATGTTCAACTGGTAATGGCAAAGAGGTAGCTGAAAATCTAAGATGGTACTTAACAAGAGGTTGCAAGCTGAAATTTGATATGTTAGCCATCTGTATGGGATAATAAGTCAGTAATAGGAAATGAGGGTAAGGGAAGAGACAAACATACTAAAAGTAGAACCCTTAGAAACATGCACACTTAAACAGTGAAAAAAAATATATATAAATAATGGAACTGGCTATTTAGGTTTTTTAAAAGCCATAAAGGCTGCTAAATTTCTAGAAACAAAAAGTACAATAGAAAACTGCATCTGTATTAGGTAGAAGGGGGGTGCAATACAATAATAAGAGATCCAGAATGTAGCTTTAAATTTCATTTCATTACTGAAAAGCATCTTGTATACTCACTAATCTCTACTTCGATATAATTTCAGCCAAAATGTAAAATGCTCCTGCTTAGCAGAATTCTACCACTACAAAGGGTGATTTCAGACTCTTGCCTAGTACTCAAGGAACAAAGATGTGAAATTCAAGATTCAAGGCGGTATACCAAAAAAAAAAAATTCTTCTTTTTGAATTCCAGAACTTATACAAGACATTGTATGCACATGGAAGCCTCAGCAAAAAAAAAATCCAGAACTGGAAGTAAATACAGGGACAATCTAGGGATGACAGTGGTAGCAAATTCAACGCATGATGCAATGATTAATGCATCACAGCGGATGGCAGGCAGTCATTTCCATGTTCCACACTCAATGCTTATGCCAGGGGTCATTAACTCCCCGTTCCAGTGCACTCTAGATGCCAAACAAATACTGAACACAAGAACAATAAATCTGAAAGCAGATTAAACTTGGCAAAGCAACTAAGGCTATTCCAAGAGCATTTTGAATTCTACATGTCTATTTGGTCATGTAATTTTTCTACCTAATTTTAAGATATTGTTTATTTAGAGGAAACTTAACTCATTTATTTTCGCTCCTTTAGCTTAGCAAAACTTAGCACCAGCCATTTGAGATACAAAAACTTTTGACATTTTTCTTTCAACCTCATATGGAAATTTTTATTATACAAAACAAATCAAAAAAGAATTCTGGAGCTTAAGTAGGCTCTGAATTGTCTACATATACATTTCTATTTTCAATGTAAGAACTATAAAGGAAGAATATTGAATTTGAGACACTTAAAACGGACCTTCACACCGAAGATGATGTTGAATTGTTGTAAATTTCAAGTCTTTTAGCCTATTTAATATTTTTTGATTACACCTAATTTTAAAGCATCTCATTAGCTTTGGGTAAACTTACTTACCTCTGTGGGTATTAGTTACTAGATATACCTGCACCTGGGCTTCCCACATGGCTCAATGGTAAAGAATCCGCCTGCCAATGCAGGAGATTCAGGAGATATGGGTTTGATTCCTGAGTCAGGAAGATCCCCTGAAGAAGGAAAGGGCAACCCACTACAGTATTCTTGCCTGGGAAATCCCATAGACAGAGGAGCTTGGTGGGCTACAGTCCCATGGTGTTGCAAAGAGTCAGACACGACCTAGAGACTAAACAACAACAATACCTGCATATACATCCAAAGATGGAGTATACACTATTTTGTCACTTTGAAGTACTAATACTATGTTGATTTATTCAACTGATATTTATCAAGCTCTTGTGATAAGCTGTTGGATGTTCATAGGTAAGAAAAGGGAAGATGGAAATAAATGAGTAAAGAAAAATGACTATTTTAAAAAGAAAATCTTTAGGAGGAGACCAGCTTTGATAAGATTTTCAGGGAAGGCCCACTTGACAGCTTAGAAAGAGACAGTGGTACAGAGAAGTTGATTCAGAAGTGCAGGTCAGGTGAGGAAGCAAGACAGGTGAAGACTCCAAAGCAGACGCCTCTCACCCCACCCCGCCAGAAGCTGGAAGGCTACGCACAAAGCAGGTGGAGGTGGCGCTGGAATCAGATGAGGGCAGCCATGCTGGCCGGGATGTGCATGGCGTCATAAACTGGTGAGAGGTTGGAATTTTATTTGAGAGAAATGGGAAGGCATTGAAGAATTCTATGTGACATCCTGAGATAGACTGACATGTCCACAAGATGCCTTCCCACTTCAGCAGGAAGATTGGATGAGAAGCAGGCAGAAGAGGAATTTCTCAGAAGGCTACTGAGGTATCCTGAAATGACTGCAGCCTGGACCATGATGATGGCTTTGGAGATGGAAAGAAGAGGATGGGATGCTCACCTGAAGTAGAATCCATAGAACTAACAGATTAGACATGGGGAAAGAGGGAAAGCTGGGGACCAGGAGGGATTCCTGGGTTTCTTGCCTGATAATTGGGTGTAGGATGGATCCCTTTACCAAAAATGATGGAAGTTTGGGAAAAGATAGGCTTCAGGTGAGAGAATCGAGAGTTCAGTAAGTACACAATAAACTTCAAAAGGCTAAGAGAGATACAAATGGCAAAGTTAAACTGTCAGTGGAACACAATAATCTGGAATTAAGAGGAGAACTAGGCTAGAAATATATTTGGGAAATGCTAGTAAAGAAACAGTTACAGAAGCATGAATGGATGAGATGCTATGGAGAACAGACACAGAAGAAGGAGGACTGAAGAATTCTACACTTTTGGAACAGGCAGAGGATGAGAAATCGCTAAAGGCAGAAGAAGGAAGAAAACTAGGAGAAGGAACAGCGTGAAGGCAGACAGAGGCGCAGCAAGGGGAAGGTCATCCACTCTGTAGAGTGTTGTGGAGATGAACCTGGAGACCAGTGGCAATCTTGGCAGGACAGCAACAATTTTCTTGAGAACACAGACCTTGAAGTGGAGTGGAATAACAACAATAGACCCGCACACACTCAGAATATCTACGACAAAACTTCAATAACAATAAAACAAGGCTTGAGTCCAAATGCGGTCAAAAGAAGAGTAGCAATCCTATAGTACATGAATGCAGAAGAAGAACACGAATTTATTTAACACCTTCTAGGTTCCGGTCACTGAGTCAGGTGGGTTTCTGCATGAGCCAGCTATCTTGTCATACTACCCTGGGTGGGGAAATGTTCTGAGAGAACCACCAGCCAGACATGGCCCCGAGGCATCTGCCTATGATGGGCCCGGCATTGAATTTGGAATTGGAAAGCCTGCATCCTCTGGGCCTCTTGTCTACCACTTATTAACTGTGTGACCTTAGATCTCCATTTATCTGGGTCTGTTTCACTGTCTGTAAAACAAGGCAGTTTAACCAGACGATGGCCGCTGTCACTTCTAGCTTTGATTCTGTGGCATCGTATAGGCATCTAGGAATATGGAATTGGTAACCCTTGCAAGAGCAATTTCAATGGATAGTGGGGATGATGTGAACTGAAATGTGAATATATAAACCCTCAGAGAAACCTGGCCATGAAGGACCTTAAGGAAATGAAGGCAGATGGAGACATGCTTCCAATATCATCAGAACACAACACTTTGAGGTTCAGATGGGGCAGCACCTGACCAGGGAGCCAGGCTAGTGTCAACGAGCTCCAAAAGAAGAACCAACATTTACTCAACATGTAGTAAAGGTCAGTGAGTCTGCAAGGTGCTTCATGTGTGGAAAATGCTAGCTGTCCAGTGTTCTTCCTGCCCCAAATTCTCTCTGCCATTTATGGAATCACTGCAGATACAAATTCATATGATGGTCAATCTCTGAGGAGCAAATGGAAATGAATAGGTTTCCCCCACCTCCTGTTTTTTATTCAAAACATAGTCTCCACAGTAAATTTAGGTTAATACTCATAGAATTTTGGTACAAAGAGAACATTTTTCACAAATTCAGAAGTCATCACACAGAAGAAGTGGGAATGTAAACTCAGGTCTTCTGTCTTCAATTCCAAATTTCTTCATCACAGACCAGCTACTTACTATTACCCTTCTTTAATTGTCACATACCATATCTTTCATCTATTTCTTGGATTATATGGGTTTATATACTACTTACCCTTCTATAGATTATATCTAAATCCTTTCTAAATAGGTACTCTAGTCTGGACCAAATAACTATCTTTTTCAGTCTTTGGAAGATGCATTCCAGTTTCTATCATTACCCTTTTGTGACTGTAAGTCAGAGTCCAGAAAAATCTAACCTGGTTCTTGATAATATCTGGTATTCAGGTTTTATTATCTCCTAAGGTCTTCTTTTCTCTTCTGAAGCCTCAATCCTCAGCAAGAAGAGAAGAAAATACCACCTACATTGCTAAGTCCTTTAATTTCCACCTAAGACATCTAAGTCAATGAACATACACATGATACTTCTTTTTATGATAAAATTTAGTCCTAACTGGTATGCCTGCTTTTTGGCAAACTCTTCTGTAAAGGTGAAGACCTTTACTTCTGTTGATAAAAATTTCCACAATATTCACAATGAGAAGTCATAGAGGCTTAATTTGACTAACAAAGAATGAGAACAAAGTAAAATTATATGTCTTTCTCATCAATGCATTTTTTAGGCTCATTGTTTTTAAAACTTTACATATGTTTAGATAATTTTCTATTCCAAGTCCAAATAATATGGTCTACTTACATTTTTTTATGGTGGAGAGTATCAGAAAGGAAGTAGGCACATAAAATTTTTATGACAAATAGCATAATAAAGAAAAACAGTAACAAGGGTGAAAATGTTGAATAGATTAGTGTACTGTTAAGGCACAAAGAAAAAATGTACAACTGAATCTTAATATCTAGTCAATTAAAGACACTACTACAAGTTATTATTATTCAGATTTAATAAGAAGGTATTCTTTTGCATGGAGTCATTTTTAACCCTCAGTAGCTAGGTGTTTGAAAAAGAGTATTGTTAAGAATTAAAATTAAAAAGTACTTTAAAAAGTTTTATTCTATATAAGTGAAGGATATAGTTAAGCTTTATAATTATCATTAAGATTTTAGGTATAACTGAAGACTTGACCATCCCTCAAAGATAAATTTCCCTTGGAATTCCCGAGCAGTCCAGTAGTTAAGACTTCACCTTCCACTGCAGGGGACACAGGTTCAATCTTGGTTGGGGAACCTAAGATCCCACATGCCTTTCAGCCCAAGAGTAAAAATAAACAAACAAATAGAAATAAATAAATTGGGCCAACATATTTAAAAAGTACCATTAAAAAAGGCAAATTTCCCAAATCAACTCTAACCAAATTAACAGGCAAAGACTATTAATATGCCCTTCTTCATTTTTAAAATATTTCACCTGAAATGGTATTATGTTGTTGTTGTTGAGTTGATAAGTCATGTTTGACTCTTTGTGACCCCATGGACTATAGCCCACCAGGCTCCTCTGTCCATGGAATTCTCCAGGCAAGAATACTGGAGTAGGTAGCCATTCCCTTCTCCAGGGGATCTCCCTGACCCAGGGATTGAACCTGGGTCTCCTGCACTTCAGGTAGATTCTTTATCGTCTGAGCCACCAGGGAATTTCCCTAAATGGTACAATACAGAGCAATTTAGAAATATCAGAAAATCTAAACCATGAACAGATAAGAAGAAACAGGAAAATTCCTTTCCAAAAACAATCTACTAAGAAACAAGAACTGAATTTTGCTTGATTTTAAATGCGTACATACCACCACAATCATACACACACACATTAATTAATTTAAAACCCCTTTTAGGCACTATTTAAATTGAACCTGAATATAAAAACCCTTCTATATATGTAAAGCACAACAAAACAAAAGAGAGGAATAATTTTCAAAAACATGCCTTTAAAAAAAAAAAAAAAAAGAACTCTTGTTCAAAAGCATTTAAAAATAAAACATTTGGGGAAATCTGAATACAGACTTATATAAGATAGTACAGATTTATTTCATCTCTTTAGCTGATTCCGTGGATGGAGGTGCCTGGTAGATGTCAGTCCATGGGGTCACAAAGAGTCAGACATGACTGAGTACCTTTCACCTTTAGCTGATTTCAATAATTTCTGGGCTAACGATACTGTGGTTAAGTAAGAAAATGCCTTTATTCTTAGGAGACATGTTATCTACAATTTACTTCCATATAGCTCAGATTAATATAAAAAAGGTTGCAAAGACAGAGAAAAATCTGACAAAATGTTCCTATCTGGCAGATTTGTGACATGGATACATGAACACACACACACCTGTTCTTTGTGTTATTCCTTTAACTTTTCTCTAGGTTTAAACATGATGGATATAAAAAGTTGGAAAACATTTCAGTTCATATAATGACAACTAGCAATACTTGCTTCCAAAGAAATGATTTGATCCAACACACGCGTCATGAACCGTTATCAAAACGACGTCCTTCCGGTTTGAAAAGATTTCATTTCTTTAGAGGACAGAAAGGTGAGGATTTATTTTCGGAGGAGAGAGGGGAAAGCGACTTCAAAGCTGGGGAGTCTGCCTGTTCACACAGAGGCTACATCTGGGGAAGAGGGGCTCTGTGTTCCTCTTCTCAGCTCTCCCCTACCAGCTGACTGATGGCTATCTGCAGGGAGCTGCAGGAGGCCTCAGAGAGGGGGTGAGTGCAGAGACAAGATAAGGAAAAGGCGGTGACCTCAGACTGAAGGGAGACGGGTCTCCCTGGGGTTTTCATTTTGGTTGGATCTCCAGATAGGGACAGGTAGGAACGGGGAGAGAGCTATTAGAAACTAGGTGATAAAGCAGAAAGAAATGATAATAAAACAAGCCATCCTTGGCTCAGCTTCAAGGAAGGATGACTTACAAAACTATTTCACTGTAAATGAACTTGTTTTTCAACTGTGGAGGGGAAGAACACAAGACGACTCTTCAGCTAAGAAAATGTTCATTTTGAAACCCAAATCCAGAGAGTGAAGACTTGGGGAGAGTGCCTTTAAAATGAACATGGAGCATGTGGAGCTTAATAAATGGAGGGGCTCTTAAAAACTCCTATTGTGAGAAAATATCTTCCTCACCACCCAGAAGACAAAGACAAACAGTGAGGGTTGACAACACCATATTAAAAAGCCATCCCTACCCAATTTGTTATCCACAAATATATATATATATTCTTTTTAATTTACTCTAAGCCAGCATGTCGGCTCATAACATCTCGTTTTTATGTCATTCTCTCTCAGGTATACACACAAGTCGGATCTGGGGATTTCAACTCGCGGTGCAACTACACTGAGATTCCAGATCTCAGGTGGTGTTGGCATGAAAGCCGGTCTCTGCAGTCACAGAGAAGACAGTATCCTATGGAGTCTGGAATTAGTCCTACTTTGCACCATTCAAGCCCAAACTGCTGCTTCGCAAGAAGCAAGCCATCCTTGTTAATGGCCATGGCGGAAAAACACCACTGCCTTTCAATCTAAAGCATCTCTCTGCACAGGACAACGAATAAAGCTGAGGAAAGGGTAAACCTACAGTGGAGAGGGATGTTTGGAGAGGTTAAAGGGCAAGCATCAGAAAAAGGCGAGTTACCTCATCTGATTGCGAGGGGCTGATTCTGGGCATGGGCGAGACTTGCGGCGTTTTCAACTGCGTGCTGTTACTGTCGGGCACCAGCTCTCGGTGGACCGTTTGAATGTGGTTCTGGAGTTCACTTTCAGACTCAAACTTGACGTTGCAGCTGGAGCAGCGCGTCTTGGGGGCGCCGGCCTTGCCCTTGCCCTCCACGGCCCCCAGGTTCTCGGTCTGGCCCAGGCCCGGTCGACTGGAGCCGGGAGCGATGTTGACACCGGGACTGGCGCTCTTACTGAGGTTCACGCAGCCTGCGCACAGACCGTAGGGCAGGCCGTTGATGTCCAGTTTCACCAGATCTTGCTTGGAACGGAATTCTTTGAGGCAGGACGCGCACTTGTACAGTTTGGGGACGTGCGGGCCGCGGCCCGTGGCCTGAACCGCGGCCCCGTTGCCTGTCTTCTGCATGTGGAACGTCCCGTGGATTTTGAGCTCCAAGGTGGAGGTAACCGTCTGCATGCAAACCACGCAGCGGAACCCCGTCAGGGAGTTCCGCAAGTCAGGGTGCATCTGGCAATGCTCCAGGAACTCCTCCTCGCTCTGCAACGGCATCTTGCAGATGCGGCAGTTTCCCGTATCCAGGCTCTTACTGTGCGTGACCTTGTGTTCGGTCAAGGTCAAGAGCGAGGGGAAGCGCTCCCCACAGATGGGGCACATGTAATGTTTCACGGGGCCCAGGTGCGTCTGCATGTGCTCCCGGAGGCCGTTCTCCGAGAAGAAGGTCCGCGAGCACACGTTGCACTTGTAGTTCCCTTTGATGAGCTCGGCTTTCTTCTTGACGATGGCGCTCTCCCCCGGCCGGATGTTGTGGTCCCGGAGTTGATGGTTCTGCAGGAGCGTCTCCATGGTGTAGGCCGCCCCGCAGATGTCGCAGCCGTACATGGGCTCCGAGGTGTCCACGTCCTCCTCGCTGCCGTCGTGGCTGTTGTGGGACTCCTGGCTGTTGGTCAGCAGGGTCTGCAACTCCACCTCCTCCTTCTGGCCCGGCTCTGAGGCCCCGTTGGCGCCGCAGTTGGGCGTCTTGGTGTCGAAGACGCAGTGCTTCTCCCGCAGGTGCTTCTCCAGCAGGATGATGGCGTGGAAGGCCTTGCTGCAGAACTGGCAGTTGTACTTCTTGCTGTGCGTGGTGATGTGGCACTGGAGCTCCACCTCGGTGCCGAAGGACTCGCCGCAGAAGATGCACTTGTGCACTTTGCCCTGGTTCTCCAGGTGGTTGTGCTTCACGTGCAGCTGCAGGTCCGTCTCGTTGCGGAAGTCCCAGTTGCAGGAGGTGCAGCGATACACTTTCTTCTCGTTACTGTGCTTCACGGCCAGGTGGAGCTGGATGGAGACCTTGGAGTCGAACACCTCCTGGCAGAGGGTGCAGCGGAAGAAGACGAAGGTGTGCATGTCCAGCAGGTGTTTCTGCAGGTCGTCCACCGACGTGAACTGCTTGTCACAGCTCTCGCAGATGTAGTACGTGGAGGTGATCATGAAATGAATGGTCACGTGCTTCAGCAGGGACTCTTGATTGGGGAACTCCTTGTTGCACTGAGGACAGGTCAGTTTCGGAAGCACGGTGTCCAGGTGGGTCTTCAGGTGAGTCTGAAAGCCGTCCAGGGACGTGTACTTAGCACCACACTGATTACAGATATATTCTCCGGCCTGCCTTGCAGGCGCCCCTCCTACCGCCTGCATCATCTTCAGAGATGTCTGCTCTATGGCCACAGGTGACAGGGGACTCAAGGCCCTGGATTTCTTCCCGTTGTGGATATAATTCAGGGCCAAGGGAATGTTTTTATGATTCTCTTTGATGTGCTTGTTCAGTTTAAGAACGCTGTTGAATATGGGGGAATTTGTACAATAGGAACAAGAATAGACTTCTACAACTGGCTCTTTCGGAGTCCCAAGCACTGGGGACCCAAATCGGGAGCCACTGAGGTCACAATGGACCTGTCTTATATGCTCTTCCAGCGAAGAGTCAGTGAGGAACCCCATGTAGCAGTGGGGACAGAAGAAAGCATTGCTGTCCTTTGCCGCGGGGTTCGCAAATCCGTGAGAACATCGGATGTGTTCCTGAAGGGTGTTGAGGTCGTTGACAACTTCAGAGCAGAAGTTGCACTGGTAGACTATGGCGGGCAAAGCAGAAACAATCAGACCTGGGTCCTGAGCTTCGTGCACTTGCTTAAGATGTTCATTGAGGTTATAGAGGGAGGGCAGTACCTCCAAGCAGTACTGACAGATGTGGGCCTGTTCTGGTTTATCTAAATGCATAGTTTTCAGGTGAATCTGCAGAACCGCCAGACTGGAAAACAACTGCTTGTTGCAGTAAATACAGCTGTAGGTGACCTTCGCCTGTTTACTCGAGGGGACGGTCATGTCTGGGGTCTGCTGAGCGGCCCGCTTCCTCCCCCGACTCTTTGGGATGGGTGGGGCGGCTTCCACCATGGTCGAGCTGTCCACTGAGAGGTTGGAGTCCGGGGTCGTGCTGGACACGGAGGTGTAGCCCACCGTGACCAGGGAAGGGCTGTTGCTGTGGTTGCATGACTCCGGTTGCTGGTGACTGTCCATGTGGCTGTAGAGCTCCTCGACGCTGTGGAAGCTCTCGGAACAGATGCTGCAGGAGTTCTTCTTCTCCCCACCGTGCATCTGCTCCATGTGGTTCATCAGGGAGGTCTCCTCCACGAAGAGCTCGTGGCAGTAGACGCACTGGAGGGCCGCCCGGTCCTCGTTCGGGGAGCACTCTGGGTGGCACTCGGCAATGTGCTTCTGGAGGTCTTCCGGGAAGTCAAAGCCTTCCTCGCACTGACTGCACTTCTGAGTGTCCTTCATCTTCCAGTCCTCCATCCTGGAACCCGACTGGGAGCCGTCCTTGTTCCTCTCGTGGACCTGCATGTGCCCGTGTAAGGAACTAGAGGACAGGAACCCACGGCGACAAATGGCACATTTATATGGCTTGTTGGACGTGTGAGTCTTCAAGTGGATCTTCAGGTGATCACTTCTGGAGAAGGCGGCGTCGCACTCACTGCAGTGGTACTTCTTGTCCCCGGTGTGGAGCTTGATGTGGCGGTCTCGGCTCCGCTTGTGTTTGAACAGCCGGCTGCAGTAGGTGCACTTGAAAGGCAGCTTGTCGCTGTGACTCTGCTCATGGTGCTTTAGGTAGCTGAGACGGCTGAATGACTTGTCACAGAACTGGCACGGATACGGGAGTCCGGGGCCACCTTCTTCCTCTCCGAAATCACAACCTTCTCCGTGGCTGGGGGAAGTCTGGTCCTTGCTCGAAGGTGAGGAAGCTGGCCAGGAGCAGGTGGGGTCATCCTCTACATCTACTCCATCTGCAACGAGAAGATGGGAACTTTTCACTTTCCGGGTCGAGAGTTCAAGAACGAGTTTACTGTACTGTTTCAACAAGTACACAGGGCCAACTCGAACCTTGTGAGGGGAAAAAAAAGGAGGAGAGACTATTTGGATGGAACACTTTCAAATCTGAGCCCAAAGCTTTTCTTCTACGTTGACTTTTTGCTGGCTTGTAAAATATAAAACGATATTAAATAGTTCGATGTCTAAATTACCCCTTTATTACTTTTTATCATTCTTCCTTAGGAGCAAGGTATATATTATGCATTGACAATTTTATTAAAATGCAGATTTTAATATATTTAATGTTTCTTTTGTATTCATTCTAAAATGATTTGCATATTATGTGAGCATCTGAAGGACCAAATGAAAAGAGGAAATATTACAAGAATGATTTAAAATTAATGCAGTCAACCCAGATGTCTAATATTTAATAAAAAATTCCCTCTGCATTTTGCTTGTTTTTATAGGAAAAGGCAATTCTGCAGGCCAAAATCTTTTATGGGGTTCTTATTGATACAGACCTTATTGCATTCAGCAAAAAAATATTAAAAAGTAAGCACATGAAAGAAGACAGAAAACACAATAATAATTATGTCTTGTGTAATAAAAGACAACCAGGATTTCTTCAATAACTGTAAGATTCGAATAGCATAGACCAGAAAATGGATTATTAGATGTGAGAAGGGTACGACTAGATATTACATGTAGCTAGGATCAGCCAGGATCAAGAAAAAAAATGAGAGTTTCACAGGGTCAGAATGTAATAGTGTATTTTGTTTGGAAAGTTCAAGAGGTGGCCCGCCATTTCTTCCTTTTGCTAAAGCTTCAGCAGCATGAACTTCCTTAGCCAAACAGGACCTGCACTTTGAGGTGAGTGGAGACAAAGCAACTTGTGAAAAACTGGAAACAGGAAAAGTGATAAATGATTATGGTAAATGCTGAAAGATTTATGAGTAACAAAGAGAAGATAAACAAGCCTGAAAGCCAGATATAACCTTAGTGAGCTATCCATAAAGTAACTCTACCTTCTATTAGGTGGTTTTTTTAACCGTGTTTGCAGCAAGTGTACACTCTTACTTCTGCCACTTTCTTAACATCCAAGTGGAAAATGAGACCTCTTAAATAGACTGTGAAACCTCTTTCTGACTTTTCAAAATAATTCTAGTCTATCATTCACGATCAGAAGACATCGCAAAAGCTTGTCAGTCTCCAAAGGAGCAAGATTTTTCATAAATGCCAACAAGTAAGGACCATGGAGTAGGGTTGGTGGAGATAGCGATTCTATTAGAATAGGTCTGGTTAAGAATATTATTGAGGTTATTCTAATAAGATGCAGTTAGAATGAGATCAAATACATTTTAAAATCCTTCAAAGCTGAAGTTCACTAGCAAGCTATATTATTAACATAAAAGGAGAAACTGGCGAGCATTATGTAAACAAATTCCACGTCTGCTTTCTTTAAGGTAACAAGATTTTACTAGATTATCAACCTCTTGCTTATCCACAGGAAACAGATGAGGATCATTCCTTTCCTGCATCTAGAAACTGATGACAACACCATCTCACTATCAATGCCAGATGGCAACCATCTAACTCTGAGAAAACAACCAAACACCATTCCTGGATTCCTGCCCACTGCAACAAAGCTTCGCAATACAAGTTGAAAGCCACATGATTTTGCATCCTCATTTATATCCGTCTATAAGCCAACATATTTCCAGCATAAGAAAGAGTTTGAGAATTGCTGGTGTGATCTCAATTTAAAGGTAAATGCCTATAAAGAATATATGCGAGTAAACTTGTCAGCCAACATATAGAGAAACAATTTTGAAAAATTAAAAACAAAAAAAACCTCACTGATGATTTAGCTTTTCCCTTAAAGAAAATAAGCCATCTATAGCTGGTAGCCCTAAAACAAACCAAAGTCTTGAAATATTTTTTCCTAATTAAAATTTTCTAATATTTTACAAAAAATTTTGTATTATAAAATTATAATATTTATATAATATGTACATTATAAAAATATAATATTTTATTAAATTTGGCTCAGCATTCTAGAAAGAAAATCTATCACTTTTCACACATTTATTATTTTGGCTTATATCCTATTGTTTCACTTAAAAATATTTTCAAACAAATCATCTGTGTACAGTTGGGGAAAACAGTGAATCAGAAATTAGTCATGCATCTATACTGAAAGAATAGAACTTAAGCTTGATAATTTAGCAAGTGAATCTATTATCAAATTGCAGATTCTGCCTATGCATGATATATTATTATAACAACACACCAAGAAATATAGAGCAATAGACTATTATATACATGGTGCAATCCTTGACACCATGCTTAAATTAGGTTCTTGTCTGTGGCCATGCCTGATTGTACCTATTACCTAACTGTTCTCCTAAGCTTGTAAGTTTCAGTCAAGTGAGGTGAGGATCAAGAGGTTTTACTCAAACCAAGATTCAAGGGAGCTAGAAACCTTCTCTTCACTCTCTCCTGTCCCTATTACTTGGTCTTGGCGAAAAGATGTGATAATCACAGATGATGTATCTCGGTAACTGAGATACATGGAAATTGCCCTACCGGATTCACAGGCTGCAGAATGGAGGCCGCTGAGCAGAAGTAGAAAGTTTGAGTAGGGAATGCTACTTTTAGAAGAATCAACAAAGGTTCCACAAAAAGTTGATTCCTGTTTTAAAGTCAAAATTATAAAACGCTCATTTGCTAGGACTGTAACTGAGCCTGTTCTCCTTGGGGTGCATAAGGAACTCACTGAGGAAACTCCCAGGGGTGTTAGTTCATGCTCTGAGGGTATCAGTATCGCCCCAGACCTTTGTGTTAGTGGTGGTGTTGCCAGTATTCTCTGAGGTCTACCCTAGTCTCTGCAAGCGACCCATTCCCATCACCTTAAGTTTTTTGGCATGCACAGCTCAAACGATGGTTACATGGCTACTACAGACCTAAACAATTTCAAGTTGTTTTTTTCATCTGGAAGAAACTATGGAAGATTCTTTCAATCCCCGTTACTGAGTCAACTTGAACTTTTTTTCCCTTCAGCACTCACTAAGTGCTACTAACAGGAATGCCTTTTTGTGTTATGGCAAGTTTTCTGCATTTCAATGTGAAGTGCTTAACATGTCCACGTTAAATTTTAATTTTTGGAATCAATCACTTCACACTAGCTGACTCTCGGAGAGCTATACCTCTTACAACGGGAAGAAGGAAAGGGGAAAAAAATAAAAATACACAGATACAAGTTTGCTGGAAACCAACTCCATGGCCTAAAAGTCTATTTAAAGATGCAAATGTGTGTGCACAGTTAGTGCAGATGTTTTTCTACAGCAACTGTACTTGCTGAGTTTCAGCATTTCCATAAAGCACATTAAAACAAGTGTGTGAACACTCGGAGATGAAAGTCTCGAACACTCCTGAGATTTGCAGTGGAAAGGAGAGCCGCCTGACTTTTCTCCAAGCAGACAGGAATGCCCATGATTCAGCAGCCTGAGTAAATAAAAGAGGTCCTTATTTCCTAATTTTGCTGGCTGGCCACACTGCAGCAGCCTCTGTGCTCCTGCCAAAGGGGATACAGAACTGGAACTACACCCAGCCGCTGAAGGCCTGTCTTTGTTAGCCAGCCAGGCTTTCCCGACCATCTTCTGGCAACAAAACTGCCATATCCTGCGAGGAAGACCTCCATCTCGGGCTTGATGGTTCTCTAGTCTGCCTGAAAGGACGAAACAACAGATTTTGCTGGGTCTGCATCGGAGGAGGACAGCTGGAAACTCAGTTAGCAGCAGAGCCACACCTGTTCAGTCATATTGATGGGAGAAAGTGCTCACTAACAGAAAAGTGAAGTCATGCTAGAAGGAGGGATCGCACAGGGAAAAAGACAACCAGAGCACAAAGTACGACCTCTCTGACATGAGCCATCGCCCCTCATGGATCAACCTGGGAGGAGAGAGCAAAGATTGGCTGTGATTTTATCCTGGCTGCTGGGGGACAGGCAGATGAATACACCCCAGGAGGGGCTGCCCAGTAGCCAAATGGGGGGCTGATAATGTCCGTCTACAGCCTGTCACCGTGGAAGAAAAGTGCTGCTGAGGGTCCAGCTTTTCTTTCACTTTCAAGCCCAACTCAAGTAGTCATTAAAAAAAAATCAAAGAAAAAGGAGGAGAAGATGCTCAGGAAGGTCTGGGGTGATGCTAAAGCTTTTTTTTTTTTTTTTTTTAATTTTTGCACTATCAAGCAGGTCTTAGTTGGGCTTCCCTGGTGGCTCAAAAGGTAAAGAATCTGCCTGCAATGTAGGAGAGGGTAAGGTACATGCTTCTGGAGGGCAGGGACCAAGTCTCTTAGAATGCTGACTCCAACAGTATGGGCAATCCTGAAATTATTAAGGAGAAAGACAAATAACAAAGTGGGTTTACTCAACGTGTTAAAGAAGTGATATGAGTCTCTGAAAATATGGAAACTTCCAATACTTTTAGTTCTTTGTAGGGTTGGCCCCATGAGAAGCTGGCCTACTGATGTCCTTTGCTACCTGAGTTCATTCACTGTAACTGCAGGGTTCTCGCTAAACCACCCTTTGGGAACTCAGTATCATGTGTGTGCAAGATTTCCTTAACAGGAACAGGATTTAGATCACCAGTTACTTTTCAAGTGTGGAAAAGAAGACCGAATACTGACAGCTCTGGTACCTCTGTTTTTGGAGGTCAATGACTCAGAATGAAAACTAAAAGTCAAGAGTCTGGAGTTTTATTTCTAGCTTCATAATGGACTTAGAGAGTGACCTGGCCAAGTCATTTAATCTGCCCCTACCTAGGTATTTCACCTGCAATATGAAGATAATAATTCTTGCTACTTACCCTCTGGGGTGTTACAAAGATTAGTGAACATTTCTAGGGCGCCTATCATTGCTGGAAGAAAAGGTGCATATGTAAACAAAAAGACTTGTATGTGTTGCATGTATTAACGTTTTCACATGTAAGCTTCTTATATGTGCAGTATAAACATATTTTAGCATTTTCTTTTCTTTAATAGAACCGCTGGAATATCAGCTTTAAGGATTGGCCCAAAGAGCGTCTTAAGCATTCATAGCTGTATATTCAGTCATCAAGAAAATAAAATAGAAATAGTTGGTGATATCTAAAAGTTAATGAACCATGAATCCAAGCTGACTGTGTTAAATTATCATACATATGATATAATCTCGGGTCTTTACAGGCAGATAACCTTGGAATGAGTATTTTGCTAGGTAATTCTGAAGCCAAGTATGGACTTTTGTAATCACCTCTTTTATGCTTAAAACACTAGCAGTGCAATCATTGCACTGTTAGTACTTGGTGTTAGTACTCGTGTTAGTACACGTGTCATCGACTCTTTGCGAACCCCGCGGACTGGAGCATACCAGGCTCGTCTGTCCATGGCATTCTCCAGGCAAGAATACTGGAGTGGGTAGCCATTCCCTTCTCCTTCTCCAGGAGATCTTTCCCACCCAGGGTTCAAACCCACGTCTCCTGCATTGCAGGCAGATTCTTTACTGTCAAAGCCAATAGCAAAGTCCCAATCATTGCATTATTTAACACCAAAATAAGTTCATTCAGTGGATGATTTTTTTTAAGTGTAGGACAATAGGTAAAAACATGAGATCGAAACAAATTTCCAGGTTAGTTCTTCCACTGACTGGAAAATGGTTCTTTCTTTATCCAGCATGCTAGAGGGAGCGAACTTTTATGTTAAGAGTTCATAGTCCTTTTTGAACTCCTTAACTTAAGACACCTTAAGATAATTAAACTGAGAACCTTGAGGAGAATATTCTGGGTACACAAAGGCTGAGAGAAGTTAGGTGCTATCAAGAGAGAACATATTTTGAAATGTGTGTTTAATAGGCATAGATAAGAAGGATATTTGTCCCGTTAACCCAGAGTCATCACAGTAACAACTCTGCATCATCATATTTAAAATCACCTAACCAAATTGCACAACACATTTTTAAATCAATGATCTAAATTGCTGAAGGATATGGTCACTGTAAATAAACCATTATGCATTATTACACAATTGTTTCCTTTCATTCTCAACAGAAATGTCAACAGCTTTAGAAAAGCGGCCACTTTTGTAACATAACTATCATACTTTTGGAAAAAACCCACAGTCCTGCATTAAATTCACCCCTTTGTCATGCAACTTATTTATCTACTTGAAAAGGAATACTCTTTACTGGGTGTTCAAAAGAGAAAAGTGAACCTTACAATTATGTATAGTTCACAGATGCTTTATAATTCTGTAATATCACACATTGTTCTGGAAGGACCAATTACATGCATTAGCAGGCTATGAGGGAAAAGAGTGGTCAGTCATTAATGATAGCAAACTGAGGGAACAGGCAATGGAGGAACACATTTTTTTAACACAGTCAAGATGAATTCCAGATATCAGAGCTCAGAGGCTATTTATTTTTCCTTTCAATACTCCCTTAAAAAAAAAAAAAAGAGAGATTCACTGCTTAGGATGAGCCAATAGAAGAGATAAGAAGTTGTTATCACCCTGCCTCAGCCCCTCCTTAGGTAATCCTGGTTTTTAGAGCCAAGCTGGCTCTTTCACCAGACACATTTCTATTACGTGTGCAGAGAAGTACAAATGTTTTGCTTGCTGTTGCTTAAAGTTCACTTGAACAGACGGAGCTCAATGAATTCCATCTTCTACCGCCAAATTAAACAGAAAACAGTGCATTCTTAAGCAGTTCACACTTAACTCCACCTCTCAAATCAGAGGAAAAAGCTGACGTGAAACCAGTTAAAGACTACTCATCCTCTCTCTCACGGAAACCGAGGCGTGTTTCTGAAGCCAGACAGAGGGAAAAGTGGTTTCCAGTGATGGGGGGCAGGGGGTGAGCACAGCTTTGCTGTTCCCATCTTTTGGCTCACTTAAAGATATAGATAACTAATGATAAGCACCAAGCTCTTGGCGTTCAATAATTGGCAATCGTGTGCTACACATCTGCTTACAGTGCTGTGACTGTGAGCTTTCTACATCATTTAACGTATTTATCTCTCCTTTAATAATGACAGCCATCATCACAGTGAATTTCCCAAATCTGTTTTCTTTTTATCTCAACTATTTTGAGTTAGAAAGAATGTTTTCATTACTTAGAAGTCTTGTATTTATGACCTCATACCACAAAGAATTTGAACCACTTCTTCATTGCTTATTTCATTTACTCATTTATTTAGCCAACATTTATGAAGCACCTACTATGTGTTTAGGTCTGATAACTAGCATATGAACTCTAGAAATTACTGTTTTTAAAGTTTTTACTTGCTTGTCTATAACAAAATAAATAATAAAATTCTAGCCTTCCTCATAGTTAATAGTCTTAGAATCAAACATGACATTGTATGAAAGAGCTTTCTAAACTACTGCAATATAAAAATGTACTAAAATCACTACTGCTACTCTAAAAGCCATAGCTACCTTTACGTTATAGCTGAAAAATGTGAAAACATTATAAAGGAATATTAGTTGTTGCTGTTTTTCATATTGAGATTCTAAGAATTTTAAAGGACTTAAGGGCCATCTTTGTTTAAAAATAAAAAAATAAATAAAAATACCAAAACAAAATCTTCTGAACGCTAATAATAATTACCTTGAAAATCAATGTGCTTTAGAACATTTTTTAATAGCTCCACACAGGCAAGCTGTGATTAATTCATTAGTGGAGTAAAATCCCCATGATGGGACAGCTTGCATTCAAAATCCTGAAACCACATTCCACAGTTCTGACACTAGCCTAATATCTCACTATTTTACTTGTTGAGAAATTTCTTGAAGGTAAATTCTATTTTGCTTCAAAATCCTTTGCTCTAGGGTGAAATATAACTATAAAGCTTTGAAGATGTAGCCACATCTTTTGAAATATACTCAACAAATTTCTCAGTTACCATGTTAATCATTGTACCTGTAAGTTAATCTCTTCACTGAGGTAGAGGTAAAGTAAAAGGGATTCTTCCACTAAGAAAGCTAAATTTGAAAATGGCTTTATCGGTGAATGATGGACCTCAGAAAAATCATTCCATCATGTTAATAATGGCTTTTTTGAAGAACTGCCCTAACACACTACAATGTTTAGACAAAGCGATCAAATTCTATTTCAAAGAGGAAACTGGTGTATGAGAATGTTTTGTCACGTAAAACTCTTCTGAATATTTTCCCAGCATGTAGGCTTTGATTCAAGGTTGGCAAACTTTGGGTCACAAGGAATTATAACAGTCCTGAAGTGGTGTTCACTCGAGCTGAATTCCACCTGTATCATACCCACGGCAGCAGCAAAGCTGACATGAATTTTTGGCAGTTTAAAGAGGCCACATTGTATACTTCACTGCAGATAAAGTCACTGGAGAATACAAAAGTGTTGAAAGGCTAAAATTTAATTAATGACCAATTAGCACCCCCTGTGGGTTCATTGTGCAGTAAAGTGATAAATACGGTGTGCTAATATAGAAAAAGCTGTTACAAAGATTAGGGAGGAAATACTACTAGAATTATCCATTTGATATTACAATACAGTGGACATCAGTATTCTTGATTTTGAGGTTCCTGTGTCTAAACATGATTGGAATTAAGATCTAAGGCAAAATTATTATTTTCTTTTTATTTTAAGGTACAGAGGTTAAGCCTCACACTCAGACAGCTAGTGAATGCACCTAGCTAAACACCCAGCAGCTGCAATTCAGACTAGTTTGTGTAGCCTCCTACCCAATCAGTGTTCGTGCACTTTATGGGGAAGTTATATGCTGTGTTAGTCACTCAGTCGTATCTGACTCTTTGAGACCCCATGGACTGTAGCCCACCAGGCTCCTCTCTCCATGGGCTTCTCCAGGCAAGAATACTGGAGTGGGTTGCCATTCCCTTCTCCAGAGGATGTTCCTGACCCAGGGATTGAACCCAGGTCTCCTGCATTGCAGGCAGATTCTTTACCCTCTGAGCCAACAGGGAAGACCTTACATACTATTGATGATATTTAAACATTGGCGGATCTGGACTATCTTGAGATTCTATGCATATGTTAAGATCTATAGAACAAACTGCCAATACATCCTCACAGGATAGAATTTCTATGGTGTTTCAAAAGAATCATCATTAACTTTCACATTAACACTTACATAGTAAAACTAAAATTGAAAAGTGATGTTGGATCCCAAGTAACCACAGTGATACAAGGAGTCATTTATTTTAAATGGAATAATGTTTATAAATGGCAAAGGATAAAAGTATGTTCTTAAAATAACTCTAATTATGGCATAACAAAATATTTCTACACAGATCATTAATATCAATGACCTTATTTGTGTAGTTTTTTTTTCCATTAGCCTAATTAGGCAATATTTGAAAGAGGCAATCCTGAAAAAACGCTGATTATCAATTTGATGGATTTTCCAGGTACCTCATTCTCCCTTTGTTTTCTGTGTCTCACTTTAGGTTCAGTTTATTCTTCCCTAGAATGAAACTAAAAATAAAATTCAAACTGGCTCAGTCTATCATTTGCTTCTTGTTAACAGTCCTGGTAATGTATTTATAGGAACCAAACTAGTCAAAAGTATAGCACAGGGAAGGCGTGCATGTATGTTTTTACGCAGGACTGAATGTGCAGAACAGATTTAGTGATTAATGCTCAATCATGGCATAATTTTTAAAATATCTTTTCTATTTCTCATTACAAAGTGTTAATCATATAATTTGCCACTTAATATGTGTAAATGTACAATCATGCCTTAATGAAGTGCACTTCATTAGGGGAAGTTTCTATGATGCAATTTTTTTTACTTATTAATATATATCACATGTATTATTTTTATTAAATTATATATATTGTATACTCAATTGTATATTTAACATATATGCATATGCTTATGTATATGCATGATGAAGCACAAGCTGGAATCAAGATTGCCAGGAGAAATATTAATAACCTCAGATATGCAGATGATACCACCCTTATGGCAGAAAGTGAAGAACTAAAGAGCCTCTTGATGAAAGTGAAAGAGGAGAGTGAAAAAGCTGGCTTAAGACTCAACATTCAGAAAACTAAGATCATGGCCTCTGGACCCATCACTTCATGGCAAATAGATGGAGAAACAATGGAAACAGTGACAGACTTTATTTGGGGGGTGGGGTGGCTCCAAAATCACTGCAGATGGTGACTGCAATAATGAAATTAAAAGACGCTTACTCCTTGGAAGAAAAGTTATGACCAACCTAGACAGCATATTAGAAAGCAGAGACATTACTTTGCCAACAAAGGTCCGTCTAGTCAAGGCTATGCTTTTTCCAGTAGTCATGTATGGATGTGAGAGTTGGACTATAAAGAAAGCTGAGCACCGAAGAATTCATGCTTTTGAGGTGTTGGAGAAGACTCTTGAGAGTCCCTTGGACTGCAAGGAGATCCAACCAGTCCATCCTCAAGGAAATCAGTCCTTAATATTCATTGGAAGGACTGATGTTGAAGCTGAAACTCCAATACTTTGGCCACTTGATGCGAAGAACTGACTCATTTGAAAAGACTCTGATTCTGGGAAAGGTTGAAGGTGGGAGGAGAAGGGGACGACAGAGGATGTGATGGTTGGATGGCATCACTGACTTGATGGACATGAGTTTGAGTAAACTCCAGGAGTTGGAGATGGACAGGGAAGCCTGGCGTACTGCAGTCCATGAGGTCGCAAACAGTTGGACACAACTGAACGACTGAACTGAACTGAATTGTATTAAAATATATGTGTGTATATAGATGTGTGTAATATTGCCTTGTTTATACATGTAACTAAGATGAAATTTATATATTACATATATTACTTTTATTAAATTATATGTACTGTATGCTCAATTATATATTCAACACATATGTATAAATATATAATTGTATTAAAATATATGTGTGTATATAGATATGTATAATATATATATATATATTGGCTTGTTTATATATGTAACTAAGATGAAGTTTCTCCAACGTACAAGACAGAGACTGTATAAAATTCCACTGAAAACCAAATATGACTCAGTAAATAAACTCTACTCAGATAATATGTAACTGCTTTGGTCACATGTGAAATGCACCAATTCTGAATAATTTTCATCGAGAAATTGATAGCAGTGTTTCTCTGCTTTTGTTTTGGAGTTTTTAAATTTGTTTTTGAAAAGAGGAATATGGATAGCATACATCTGTACATGTTCAAAACCTATGGGTATGACCCTTACAGAAGCATGTTTCTAATACCCAAAGACATAAAACCAACTGGCACAATTCTGGGATCTTGACTGACTCAAAGTTGCCTGCAAGAAAGTGCTGGTTTCTGAACCTTTATGAAGCCTCCTCCCACATCTGAGCTCCACTCTTTTCTCTTAAGATGACCTGATGTGGTTTGGCATGGGTTATGCATACCTCTGGGTCTTACTTGAGGGATCAAAGGAAAGAACATAAATGAATTTGATTGAAGCCCACACAGAGAAAAGGAAGTCAAGGCTGTCATTCTTAACTTTTCATATATGTGAAGTGTTAGATTTAAGATCTGTGAGAAGTCTTAGCCTCTAGAGGAAAAAAAGCACTAATTTAACAGGTGAAAACACAGATTAGCAAGAATGAGTAACAGGTTACAATCTGCACTGACAATAGCAGCTCATGGGGTTCTTAAAACCCAAGCCCTATTCCCTCATGTTTAGGCAAGCAGCTTGATTTAAGTGTCAGGTAATTCTCTCCCAGCCCATCCTTCCCCACCTCCCCCTAAAACAACTGCCTCAAATGCCACCTAGTCATCCTGTTTTTATGGGTAAATGAATGAACTTAAAACAGCGTTTCATATTGTTCTCTCTTTGTTGGTAAAGATTCCATTGTGGTTTTTTTTTTTTATAAAACCAGATTATGCTAATTGGCATAAGACTACACACATATATTATTGTTGTTGTCCAGGCGCTAAGTCATGTCCAACTCTTTGTGACCCCATGGACTGCAGCAAGCCTTGCTCCTCTGTCCTCCACTGTCTCCTGGAGTTGGCTCAAATTCATATCCATTGAGTCGCAGATACTATCTAACCATCTCATCCTCTGCCCCACCCCTCTTCTCCTTTTGCCATCAACCTTTACAAGCACCAGGTCTTTTCCAAAGAGTCGGCTCTTCCCGTCAGGTGGCCAGTATGGGAGTTTCAGCTTCAGCATCAGTCTTCCAATGAATATTCAGGGTTGATTTCCTTTAGGATTGACTGGTTTGATCTCCTTGCTGCCCAAGCGAGTCTCAAGAGTCTTCTCCAGCACCACAATTCAAAAGCATCAGTTCTTGGGTACTCAGGCTTCTTTATGGTCCAACTTTCACATCTGTACATGACCACTGGGAAAACCACAGCTTTGACTATACAGATTATTGTTGGTAAAGTGATGTCTCTGTGTTTTAACATGCTGTCTAGGCTTGTCATAGCTTTCTTTCCAAGGAACAAGAATCATTTAATTGTATAAAATGTTAGGCACTCAGTCGTGTCTGACTCTTCATGACTCTATGGGCTGCAGCCAACCAGGCTCTTCTGTCCATGGAATTTTCCAGGCAAGAAGACTGGAATGGCTAGCCATTCCCTTCTCCAGGGGATCTTCCCTTCCCAGGGATCAAACCTGTGTCTCTGGCATTGCAGGCAGATTCTTTACCCTCTGAGTCACCAAGGAAGCCTTTAATTGTATGGAGAAAAACAAAAACCTAACAGTCAATTCTTTGAACCTGCAACCTGAGGTTGACAAGTCAGGACAGTCTATTTCTTAATTTTACTTCCAGCTACAGCCTATAAAAATCAAACACACACACACACACACAAACACACACCTCCAGTTTTTTTTTTTTATAATGCTCCTCTCCCTCCCTAGGGCTTCCCAGGTGGCACTATTAATAAAGAACCCACCTGCCAATGCAGAAGACATAAGAGATGTGTATTTGATCCCTGGGTTGGGAAGATCCCCTGGAGGAGGGCATGGCAAACCACTCCAGTATTTTTGCCTGGAGAGTCCCACGGGCAGAGGAGCCTGTCAGGCTATGGTCCATGGGGTTGCAAAGAGTCGGATATAACTGAAGTGACTTAGCATGCAGGCACGTGCCCTCCCTTCCTCTCTTCCTTCCATCCTCTCCTCTGGGGGGAGCAGTTCCATTGGGTCAGGTATTGGCAAATAAAAGCAGAAGAAAAGGTTCCATCAGATTAGCGCTCTGGTCGGCTTCATCTTTCTTGTGCTCTTGCCTCTGGAGCCACATTTTCTACTGCTCACCCAGTGAGGGATACAATGAAGGGGCCTCCCTACCTTCCTCTATGTCCCCTTTCTTCTGTCATCACTGCAGCGACCATGACTCCACACAAGGAAACCGAAGGCTGACCCTCTGCCCAACCAGGTGACCAAGAGCAGCGTTCCTTAGCATAATCCACCAACCTGCACCCCAGTCAGTTGAAGAGCAGTTACAAACTCCTCCACACACCCCTCCCCAGGTCTACTAACAGTGATCTTCTAGGGGATGGGCTCTGAAATCCTCAGTTTTAGGAAGTTTTTAGGGTGCTTCCCCTGTATTTCTGAGTTTGAAAACCACTATTGTCTTCTATGCCCTATGAATCATTTAAATCCTCTGCTTCAAGTTCACTCTGCCTGGCCGTGTCTTTTCCACACTGGCCACTCCACACTAGAGCAGGGGTGATGGAAATCTTTCTCTCCCTCACCCAAAGACCAAATTAAATCCCATCTCTTCCAAGAGGCAACTTTTTCAGAAAGAAAAGGACATCATTATTCTTTGCTTTCCCAACTCGTAACACTGCCCGCTCCTACTATGGATAGGACTCCAAGTTTCCAGTCTTTCCAGTGTAACATTCAACTAGCTCCCAGAAATTACTTCCTCTCTGTAGAAGTGTTGTTGGCAGCAGCCTGCAAATATCTAGAAACAGACAGTAACCATTTTGAAAAGTTATAAAGTTCCAAGTACATAAAGGCTGGATGTTACCTGCTTCAGCTACAGACTTGTGAGTAAACAGCTCGTTTCAAATGTGAACATAGAAAAATCCACCTCCTAAAGTTTGGTGGATAATTACTTTCAAGCTGCATTAGCTTGATGAGAAATATCAATAGGCTATGAAATGCTGCTCACCCTGTGAACCATTTCAAAGAATGAAGGTCGTCATAAAACGGAAGACAAGGCAAATAAGTAAGTGAAGGAGGGAGAAGGGAAGGGGGCAGGGGCTTGTGATGATCAGCAATACTCTCTTTTTGCACTCAGGAAGGCATGGCTAGAACTGCTGATTGCATGCCTTAAGTCTGGCCCTCTTGAGAAACCATAGATATCTTTTGGTTTTGTTTTTTTTTTTTACACTGGCTCCTATCAGTCTCAGGCAACTTCCTGGGTTCTGCACGTAAGTATGGAATGTCATAAAGTAAATTAAGCCTTCTGCTGTCAAAGCTGGAAATAGGAGGGCAGTAGAAAAGTAGCTTGATCTCAAATGATTTTTATTGGCTTCATTTACATCCTGTTTAAGGTCTTCTGAGTAGCTCAAGGTGTCTTATCTCTGACTACCAGGGGGTATTTTGCAGTCAGAGCAGTTAACATACTTCTCTCTCCCTCCCCTCCTATTCCTTTCCCTCAAGCTCTCTCTCTTTTTTTTTTTTTCAAGCCATCTTATCTTATCACACACATCTCTTCAGGCTGAGGAGAACCCATACTTATCAGAAGCAGTGTGCTCTATTGTCGTTTGGGGCTCTTGTAGACAAATGAAAGTTTAAGTCAAAAGAAAATCAGTTAACCTCTTCTCCACTCGGTTTGGAAATACTCAGGGCTGTCTCACTTTTGCGAGTTCTGAGCGGTACCAGGAGCTTTCCCCTGTAATTTACATGCAGGCAGAGCAGCTATCCCATCAGATTAAGAAGAGCAGGTACAAAGTTGCCAGTACTAAACTGCACAATGACCCTGAATAATGTAGCTGCAGTCTGCCTTCACCGGGCTACTCACTCTCTGCCTGGGATCATTTATCCACGCTATCTCAGGAAGAGGAAGTGCCAACGCGTGCTAAGTCCCTTCAGTCGTGTCCCTGTCTTTGTGACCCCGTGGACTGTAGTCCAGCAGGCTCCTCTGTCCATGGGATTCTCCAGGGAAGAATACTGGAGTGGGTTGCCATTTCCTCCTCCAGGGGATCTTCCCAAGGATGGAACCCATGTCTCTTGTCTCCTGCGTTGGAAGGTAGGTTCTTTACCATTAGCGCTACCTGGGAAGCCAGGAAGCTCCAATAATCTACTAGAACAAAAAAAAGAAAAGACAGAAACTAAAGGACAGTGAGGGCAAGAGAGAAACAGCATTTGAGAGAGGAGGGAGTTCTCTCCAGAGGCACCTGAGCGCTCACTATGGGGCTCATATAAACACTAGATGGTTGGTAGGAATACATCAGTCAGTACACAGCTTCTCTAATAACAGCACACACATGACTCAAATCTCTTACAAAATCACAGTCTGCTAGGGAACCCAAGGATGGAGGGACTTGATCCTTCTGTTACAAACCCTATAGCAATAGCCTACAACTTGGGTACACCTTGGAATCATCGAGGAGCTTTTAAAATACTGGGTCCCTGCCCAGACCAATTAAATCAGACCCTCTTAGGGTCGGGGCCCCTGGGGGACGCAGTCAAGGTTGACAACCACTGCCTCTAGACTATCACGAATCATTTTGCAAAGCCCCATGGAAGGCAGTCTAAGAGCCAGACTCCACACAAACAAACCCCTTCATTGTCTGGGCTCTCCTCCACCAGGAGAGGCAGGCCAGCACAGGGCTAAGTTTCTGCATACTTTGTGTCAAATGCAATGAACCAGATTTTTTCTTTTGTAAGTTACAGCAAGCACAAGTGAACACTCCAATCACTCACCATTATTCCCTGTGAAAGAGCAATATGTGAACAGTTATTAGGCACCTCATCTGTGTGTTTTATATCCCTTTAAAAAATTCCCATCCCTCTTCTCCTTCATCCCCCAGCACCCCCACGGGCTCCTTTATATTAGTGATAACCCCATCCTTTCACCTGCGGTGAAGGCTCTCTTAATTGTCCATTATCTTAGCGTGTCAGCACAAAGGAGCGGAGACGGACTCCTCGTCCAAACGGTTTCACCTCCCTCTCCTGAGAGTGATGCCCTTGTCAAGGCATTAAAGACACGAAAACCTGCCACTTATCAGAATTGTATTTGAATCGAACCACTGTCCTTGAAAACTGTAGGCAGGAGATGGTATCAAACAGCAGCGCATTGCCAGCTCCAGTTCCACTGAGGCTGGAACAATCTACAAAGATACCATCCAAACTTCGCCTTGCAGCCCTCATAATAGAATTACAGGTAACAATGAAAACATGTTCCCTGATTTTTTTAAGTGCTAAATACAAAGGAATTCCTGAGTCATATTGCTCTCAAGGCAAAGCTAACAGCTCCAAGCCCTAGGACGTCTCTGAATGTAAAGTGAAGGAGGAACCAAACCATAAAACTCGTCTAATTATTCCGGGCCTATGATTCTCACAAACATAAGTCAAGGCTATGAAAACATCACACTTATCTTGTTACAATGGGTAGAGTGAATGAGCACATCTTTGGTGATCTTATGGATAAATGAAACATGTTCTAGATAGCATCTAAACACAAAAATAAAAGACAAAAAATGTTTTCAAGTATTCACGTCATTTTGTGTGATTTCCATTTCTCTGTATTTCCTTGCCACTTTTTATATTTCTTTCTTACTCAGTTCGAACCCGCACTGCCTTAGAAAAAAAGAATTTATGCGTGCTTTTAACAAGTAAACAAGTGTACAAATTAATTCAGAGAGCAGTAATTTTGAAAATTTTCTATGTTTAATGTGCACTGCAGTTAAACTACTTTTTCTGTACAAATTAATTTACTGCATCAGTGATCGATGTTTATGTTTAGGCAATTTTATTTCTCAGTATGGTAAAATTAGACCTAATAGTTGCAACCTGTTATGTCCAATCTGTCACTGAAATTCAAATTGCCTTTTTCCTATTATTCAAGGAGCAATTTGGAGGAATTAAAGCCATCTAAAAATGGAAGACAAACACTTCTCTGTAAGAACTCAATAGTCTGTGTCATCAACCAAATCCACACCCCCATGATCTCTCCAAAGCAGATCCTTTCAACACGGTTTTTCCGAGGTTCTCAAACTTTAATGTCTGCCAAGCCACACTGAAGAAATTTTAGGATAAACCGAAAATTGTATACTAACAATGTTTCACCTTTGAGAAAAGTAACCGAAGGTTCAAATATTTTGTTGTTGATGCCACAATCCCAGCCCCAACCTAACATACTAACCCCCCACCTTCACAGCTAGTATATGTGCCCCACCCTATTTTTCATTTGGTTTTATCTACAAATATATTCTTTAGGGCTTTTTCTTGCAAAATAAATTTAATTCATAATTTTCTTGCTTACTGAGGTGGATTCAGTGATGGGGATGCCTAAGATTTAGTTTGCAGCAATGAATGCCAGGACTGGAATGAGACCTCCTTTACAAACAATTTTCATTATGCTTGTTTTTTCTCATCACTTAATTATAGGTTTGGCCCTGTGCTGTGCTGAGTTGTTCAGTCGTGTCTGACTCTTTGCAACCCCATGGACTATAGCCTGCCAGGCTCCTCTGTCTGTCCATGGAGATTCTCCAGGCAAAGAATACTGGAGTGGGTTGCCATGTCCTCCTCCAGGGGATCTTCCCAACACAAGGATTGAACCCAGGTCTCCCGCATTGCAGGTGGATTCTTTATGACCTGAGCCACAAGGGAAGCCCAAGAACACTGGAGTAGGTAGTTTGACCCTTCTCCAGGGGATCTTCCCCACCCAGGAATTGAACCGGGGTCTCCTGTATTGCAGGCAGATTCTCTACTAGCTGAGCTACCAGGGAAGCCCCAGCTTGACCCTAGGCAGTGGTTAGTGATTCTCTATTCTCTGGATGCAAATGATGTGTCTAAATGGAGAAGATGGGAGGGGACATACTAAAAAGCAGAAAAAGTTATCAGGGCCCCAGCCCATAAGAGATAGGAAGACCTCTAATTAGGCTTCAAGTACAAGGTGACCCAATCTGCTGGGGTTCTACTTCCAATACTCTATACTATTGTCTTACAATATGCTCTCAGGAGATTTTTGCTTTCTTTAACAAAAGGACCCTAAATCCACTGTTGAAATAATCATTACTTGATATAAGAGAATTGCAGAAAATATTTCTTTGGTAACACCCCCAACTGCCACCTTCAGCTCCCAAATCCACCTTTCCAGTAGAGTTTCCATTGACTATAGGGAGATTCCATGTAGATTTGGGAATGCTTCATCATAATGGGATAGCCTCAGTTTTCTTATATGGTTGAGTTTCCACATCATCAGTAAAAACCTGACCATTTCCATCAACCCAACCATCTTTTGAGCTTCACAGTGGCCAATGACTAGTCTGAATTTCTTCCTGCTGGCCTCCTGCTTGGCTGAAACAGCCCAATGAAATGATAGCCTTGCCTACTTAATGTCACATGTGGCCTCAGCCTAGATGCTATTCACTAGTCTCCAGGGGATATTAACCTTGCCCACCCTCTTCCCTCCCTCTTCCAAGGACAAAGCAAAGGAGAAAATTCCAGGAAACTCCTTCTACACTGACACAGTTACACACAGCTTTCTCTCTAGATGGAGATAAGAGGACACAATTAAAAGGAGTAATTATTTGTTCAGATGTACACATCAAAACTCAGTCATTCTATACAAATACACTATTGATCCTATACATAAAACAGATAACTAGTGAGAAAATACTTTTTAGCACAGGGAACTCTACTTAATGCACTGTAGTGACCTGAAAAGGAAGGAAATACAATAAGATACATATATGTGTGTATGTTGTGTATTCAGTTGCTCAGTGTGTCTGACTCTTTGCGACCCCATGGACTATAGCCTGCCAGGCTCCTCTTGTCCATGGGATTTCCCAGGCAAGAATACTGGAGTGGGTTGTCATCTCTGTCTCCAGGGGATCTTCCTGACCCAGGGATTGAACCTGAGTCTCTTACATCTTGTGCATTGACAGGCAGATTCTTCACCACTAGCACTGCCTGGGATTTTCCATATATATATATATATATATATGGCTGATTCACTTTGCTATAGAAACTAACACACTGTAAAGCAACTACACTCCAACAAAAATTAATTTAAAAAAATAAAGAAAGAAAATAAAAACATCAAGCCATGGGGGAAAAGAACTCAGTCACTCTATATGAGCAGATCTGATGTTGAAATAAATGAAGTAAAACACAGGAATCTCTTTCCTTTGCTTGCTCTCTCTTTTTTAACTTTTCCATTATCATTTTTTCAATTCTAAGACAAACTCATCTCCTCAGACAATTGCTTAGATCATCAAGCTGATTAATAATTTAACTTTGAGGCAGGACTGATTAATGTGGATTATGCAACTGATTAATACTGTTACTATAGCCCACCTCCAAGTGAGCTCTAAGTGTCTTATTTTCCAATTTTTTAAAAAAGTATTGAAATGGCTTCTAATTAATATGACTTGGTCTTCTTAAGTTTGGAAAACTTTATCATAATGTGAAATTGAGGGTGTATCTGTCCTTTTTGGACTTCTTGATACCAAAGAACTAAGAAAGAATAAATGAAAACAAAACATATTGACACGTAACGTTTCAACACTCAAGCCTAGGATGCTAAGAGTCTATTGTTCATCTACAGAAATGCCTTGACTTTGAAATGCTGAACTTATAAATGTTGTCAGTGAGTGAACCACGTCTTCTCATGCTCCATCAGTGGTGGGAGTCCTCACCGGAGTCCACTATGACACAAGTCTCCTTTCCTCCCAACAGCAGTGAACAGAGGGAATTCCACCCATTTGCCCTCGCAGCACCCACCGGGCACTCCAGCATCGCACTTGCCCTGTCAGTGCAGAAGGCTTTCCGCCAGAATGCTGGAGGGGTAGTTGTTCCCTTCTCTGGGGGATCGTCCCAACACAGGGATTGAATCCAGGTACCCCTCATTGTGGGCGGATTCTTTACCAGCTGAGACACCAAGGAAGCCCAAGAATACTGGAGTGGGTAGCTCTTTCCTTCTCCAGGGGATCTTCTGACCCAGGAATTGAACCAGGGTCTCTTGCATTGCAGGCAGATTCTTCACTAGCTGAGCTACCAGGGAAGCACCTCCAGAGAAGTTCAAACACATAAGTGCACACACACACACACACACACACACACACACACACACACACACACACACACACTCACTCTTCTATCTGCCCTACTTTCTGTGCGCCCATGGCTATTCCTTCCATGCCAAGCTGGTCATTTCCAGAAGCTGAAGCCCTCACAGAGACTCTGACCTTCACAGCTTCTGCTCAGCCACCCTTTGGGAAAGAAGCCGCTGGAGCTCAAACTCCTGGCCTTCACCAGAGTCCCCGGCCTCTTGTGCCCTCCTGTTCCAGAAGACCTAGGGGATGCTCCACCCCCAAAGCTCATGAAACACAGGGAGAGGGATCAGGGGTCCCTGCTCCTGCAGTGAGTCCTGGAGAAACACGAGTCTGACTTCATTAACGAAGACTCAGAATCCAGATTCCCATCTAAAAGACGCTTACAGCTTATTGTTTGATACATTATTTGGTTATAAGCAGCCTCTAGCACAAACCAGAGACACCTTTAGCTGGGGTCAGTTGCTCGGTCGTTTCTGACTCTTTTGCGGCCTCGTGGACTGCAACCCACCAAGCTTCTCTGTCCATGGAATTCTCTAGGCAAGAATACTGGAGTGGGTTGCCGTTTCCTCCTCCAGGGAATCTTCCTGAACCAGGGATCAAAACCACGTCTCTATGTCTCCTGCATTGGCAGGTGGATTCTTTGCCACTAGTGCCACCTGAGAAGCCCAAGATACTTTTAAGAGAATTGCAAAAGGCAATTCCCCCAAGACGATAAATTCCAAAAGGCACTCTCCTTAGAGAAGAACTACAAAATATGTCCCTTCCACTGGTTGGCTGCAAGCACTGCTGGATTTCTGTCCCTTCACTCTATTTTGGGGACCTTTGTAATATCCACAAATACATAGCAGTATGTGTGATTCTTTACTGTAAACCTCATATGTTAAAAAAAAATAAGGAACTAACTGAAAAATGAGTGCCAAAGAATTGATGCTTTTGAACTGTGCTGTTGGAGAAGACACTTCAGAGTTCCTTGGACTGCAAGGAGATCAAACCAGTCAATCCTAAAGGAAATCAGTCCTTAATATTCATTGGAAAGACTCATGCTGAAGCTGAAGCTCCAATATTTTGTCCACCTGATTCAAAGAACTGACTCATTGGAAAAGACCCTGATGCTGGCTGGGAAAGATTGAAGGCAGGAGGAGAAGGGGATGGCAGAGGATAAGATGGTTGGATGGCATCACTGACTCGATGCACATCAGTTTAAGCAAACTCTGGAAGTTGGTGATGGACAGGGAAGCCTGGTGTGCTGCAGTCCATGGGGTCACAAAGAGTCAGACATGACTGAGTGACTGAACTGAACCAAAAAACCTAATCCCCATTTCCTGCATGTTCTACTGGAAAACAGGTGTCTAATTTCATTGTGAACAACTTATAAAATACACTTTTGGTGATTCTGAAAACTGCAGAAGGCAGATGAGAGGCCATTGCTCTAGCCAATCTTCACTGATCTCATTATCTCAAGGATGTAAAGTTGTTTATTCTTAGCATGTCTCTTCTGAAAAGAGATTTTTTTAAAAATTCCATTAATTTTATTGTGGGTCATCAGTGAATACTTTTTATATATAATTTCATTTCTTTCTTTCTTTGCTGGGTCCTATTGCTGTGCAGGCTTTTCTTTAGTTGCAGACATCGGAGATCAGGGGCTAGCCTTTAGCTGTGGTACCTGGGCTTCTCATTGTGGTAACTTCTCTAGTTGCGGCTCTAGCGAGTACAGGCTTCAATAGTTGTGGCCTGTGGGCTCAGTAATTGTTGGTCCTGGCCTCTAGAGCACAGGCTCAATAGCTGTGGTGCATGGGCTTAGTCACTCTGTAGCATGTGGGATCTTCCAGGATCAGATATTGAACCAATGTCTCCTGCACTGGCAAGCGGATTCTTTACCACTGAGCCACTATGGAAGTTCCATGAATACTTCTAATAATGCAAAATTCCTTGAGGATTTATCTTTGAGTTAATGTGCTTTTTATTGACCTAAGCTTCTACATTCACTCTGCAGATGGGAGAAGTAGGAGACGTGGTTTAGTTGAAGCAAAACAGTCTCAGCTGTTCTTTGGATTCATTCAAGTCTACTCATTCATATTTTCACCATCAAATGAAATGAATATCAAAAGAACATTTTGCTAGGCACTGAGATATAAAGGTATACAAAATGCTTTCTCTACCCACTCTTGGTCACTGGCAACCAACTGGCCTTGTAACTCTGTTAGTCACTCAGTCACATACTACTCTGTCACCCACTGATATTAGCATCCATCTGTGGATCTTGTCTTCAACACTTACTTTTGTGGTGTTTGCCTAATGGTGACTTTGTATTTCCATCATTCCTCCACTTACTAATTGGACTTACTCTGTACACAGAGTTATTCCCTCTCCCCTACTTATTTGCCAATATTTATTTAGTTATGTTTACATCATGGACTTTAAAAAAAGAATTCTATGATCTCTGTTTAGTTGTTGTTCACTCAGTCATGTTCGACTCTTTATGACCCCCATGGACTGCAGCACACCAGGGTTCCCTGTCCTTCACTATCTCCCAGAGTTTGCTCAAATTCATGTCCATTGAGTTAGTGATGCCATCCAGTCATCTCATCCACTGTCATCTCCTCCTCCTGCCTTCAATCTTTCCCAGCCAGCATCAGGGTCTTTTCCAATGAGTCAGTTCTTCTTATCAGGTGTTTGAAGTATTGGAGCTTCAGCTTCAGCACTAGTTCTTCCAGTGAATATTCAGCGTTGATTACCTTTAGGATTGACTGGTTTGATCTCCTTGTTGTCCAAGGGACTCTCAGAGTCTTCTCTGGCACCGCAGTTCAAAAAAAGTAGTGGTGGTGAGAGAGTGGAGGGGGATGCATTTACTTGTTTAGAAAAAGAGATCCGAAAGATTCAGTGACTGATCATACATGAGTAGTGAGGGAGAAATCCCTCTGGTGTCCATTCCTCCTAATTCCCTGTCTTTTATCCTGCTATTTTCACTACCTGACCAGTTAGTGCAACTGTTTGCAAGAAGGATAAGGTCATAGTTTTGAACCCCATGTGTAAGAAACAACTGTTCTTCGTTCCAATGGCACAAATGCTCTTCTAATAAAAGCTGCCCATCTTGAAACTGTGCGCACATGCGCGCACACACACACACACACACACACACCAAAGGGAAGTCAAAATCAGACTCTAGCTGGTTACATTAGAACAAAGTACTCATCTCTATAAAAATGAGCTTTACATCTATCTCTACTGACGCAAGGTCAACAGCAACAACAAGTTGAACCTAAAGTCTAAGTTCCTGTGGGCACTGGCATATGGCCACAAATTTTCCTGTGTCTTATATGGATAATGTTGCAAGTGTGTGCTTTTTTAAACTCCAAATTATAAATCACCTAACAATTATTGAGCACCTACTAAATGCTTAATTAATATACTTTAGGAGGGTTTGGCAAACTAGGCCTACAAGCTAAATGCATTTGTTTTTGTAAATAAAGTTTTATTGGAATACTTGTTCATTCACTTATATAAGAGAATGTGTTGCTCAATATAGTGACTACTTGTGACATTAATCATAATAGCCTATAGAACCTAAAACATTGACTATCTTGGCTTTTACAATAGAAGTTTGTGAGCCCCTATAGTATAGCATTATCCTAACATGTATTAACCACCCTCTCTCATATACTAATAAATATTTATGACATATTTCTTTGTCTTTGATATCTGCTGTCTTTGCTGAAATAAAAGAATTAGAGTCTGCCTAAAACTGACTGAAAAATCACACTTTGTGGTGGGAGAAGGTGTAAAGGCTCGTGATTGCATTCTGAAACAAACTATATTTTAATTCTACATAAATTTAACTCTGCTGATGAATTTCATCCTTCAATCAGTTTCCATTCGTCCATTGCTGTTTTAGTTATACATTCCATTAATACTTCTCCCAACTAAGCAAGTTTTTTTCTAGAAGCAAACTTTTAGAATCTATGATATATTATTTAGCTGTCTGTGACTAGAGAGCCAAAAATAGTCACCCCTCAGCTTTCAGCAAGTATCCAATGCCAAATACATAAATTATCATTGGAAATTTGTTGGCCAAATTCTACTGTGGAATGAATCTGAAGTAAACTATTTTTCCTTGTTTGGGGACTTGCTTCTTTAAAACTGTGGTATTTTAAAATTTGTTAGAATTTGTTCCTTTCACTCCCATAAGAATGATTGCTATATGCATGAATTTCTGCCTTCAGCAAAGACTGTAACAATCTTTCACCTATTGGCCTTAGAGATTAATGTCTGCGTGGGTGCCAGATCCTTCAGAAACTAGCTGCCAAACGTGTTATCTTCTAAATACTGAGCTCTGATCTTATCATTCCCTTTTGTAAAATGCCCTGGCATTTAGGAAACCATGCTGTTGATACGTGAATTATACAAATATTACAGACTTTGATTTCCCTCAAACACCATAATTTCCATGCCCTATTCCAATAACGATTGTTTGACCATCTTGAAATTGACGGTGTCTTAGGCAGAGATCATTGTATTTCCATTTGGTTAAGAGTGGCTATGAGAATAAAGAATTCTTAAGTGAAGAGTTTAAAAAAATATATTAAATATTAAAATATTCTCTATGAAATGTTAAATTTTAAATTTGCAAATTTCATTTATTTGATGTCATGTAAATCAAATAACTGAGTTTTTTTGGTAAATATAATGGTAATGGTAAATTACCATTTATTGGTAATTTAATGGTAGGACGGTAAATATAAAATTATTTTAAATGTAGGACTTTCAAAAGAACTGTTCTCAAGCTACAGCTTTTAATTCCATATTGCAGTTTCACAGAGGGGAAAAATGTCGGTTTGCTCTATACTATTAGGAAGAGCAATGCTTGGTCAAAAGGAAACAATAGCATTCAATGGAACTGGCTTTTCATTTTCCCTTTCCATTTCTATTTGCCAAGTGCCCGATCTGCTTTTTATGTAAAACTTCAGATGTCTTCTTATTAATCAAGATTCTAATACATTCCAGATGAATAAACAACTTCAGAACTGCAGCACGTACCACTCTTCTTAACCCAGGATTTATTAGAGTCACCCTTTCCAAGAGCTCTTAACTTAAAAAAGATGTTGTATTGTCCCTATTTCTACAGCAAGGGCCTAATAAATGCACTGAACCTATGTCTTTATCCCTTTGCGATACAATATTCAAAGAGATGTTTTTCAATCCTATAGTGTAACATTATCCAAATCCTTTGAAATCCTAAGTAGTTTGTGCAAACTCAATCATCCGCATACAGAAATCATAGGCAATCAATACAAATGCAATATGTTAGTGATGACATTAGAGAAACAATGTCCCAGAATTCTTTGCAGCATGCAACAGAACATTGAATATTCACTATCTGGTACAAAGTGGCAGCCAAAACATAAAGATCTAATTAAAAAGCACTCGTTGGTGAACAGCTAAATATTTTGCTTTTTAACTTTTCCTTATACAAGGAATAATTTGGGGAAAATTATCTACACACATGTTATTGATTAGCTCAGGGCTGTGATTTCTCTAATTTCACACTGTTGATATTTCCAGGGGACTTTACCATGTAATTTAACCAATCAAAACATGTTCAAGTACTGATATTTAAAAATTAAATTCTGCTCAACAGTCATTATTTTATGTATTTTTACTTGTACCATTTCCAGGCTAGAGGAAAATAGGTCTTTCTCTATGTAATCAAAAGAAAACAGGACAGGGAAGTAATAATAAGGTGTAAAAGCACATATTATCCCAACGTATGTGGCTAATAGCTTTTGTACAGCGTCAGGACTACCCGTCTTACTGCTCCCCGCTTACTAATGTTCTTACTAATACTGGACTCCTAAGGGTGGTTCTATAAATAAGACATTTATATAGAAAACTAGGAAAAAATGAAAGGTTATAATATTAACATACCAAACTCATTTTTAATTAAAGAAATAAAAAAGCCCAGTCTTTAGGGGGTTTGGGAAAATAAGGTAGTCAAATGAGACCAATTAACTTCATTAGCTTCTGCAAATACCTAGTTTTCTAACACATTCCTATTTTTCCATCTGCTCCATAGTTAAAATGTGTCTACAAATTAACATTTTATTTATGATTCAGGTTCTGATTCATAAAAATTATGCACGTTATTATACAAAGGCCTAATACTTCATGGAAAAATGCAGAGGACTACACTGCAGCTTATTTACCAATGTATTTTTTTCCTGAACACAGCAACCTAGATCACAAAGTACCACATGCTAGAAAAATCAGTGATACACCTTCCAGTCATTTCTGTCTTTCAGGTATGCTCCCCAGATACATTTGAAGAAGACAAAATTGCTTCTTTTCTATGTCCTCTTTTCTTTATTCTCATCTCACAGCAAATGGCATAGGAGTTTCTTTTTCAGGATCTTATAAAGTTCTCCCCTCTTTGGCCTGACATTCACGTTCACTTCAAACCCCATAGCGTATCCATAATGCACTGGAAATGCTTTACCTCTGAGTTTCAAATGTTGTCCAAGTGCCTGTTCTTCCTACCAACTTAAACAGCAGAGCAGAGCTTTCAAATACGTTGCAAGGGTAAACAAAAATCAGCGTGGGGGCAAGGGGGTGTGCTTATTCCATTTTAAGAGTTTATAAAAACCTGATCCATAAGACAAACCGACTTTCGCAGTACAGTATTTATTGCCATTCGACTATTCCTGAATGGAGAACAACAGGCACCTTTGTCAGTGGGCTTGGGAGTTATTTAATTTCACTTAAACTTCTGTAAGTAAGTCTTTATCCCTTGCTGACATGCCATTTTATTATCTTATTATTTACAGCAGTACCTACTCATAAATCAAATCCATATACCTCTTATGATAATAAGAGAACACAAAAAGTCAGGAAAGAATTGTCCTTTCAAACCCAATAATTCCAAGAAGCTGTATTTCTACACATCATTACTAGGCTGGTCCCTGGCATTGGTTCTTTCTGAGGGGGCCTCTCACAGCTAAAGTATAAACTACTACTCTTTTTCCATTTTTTAACACTACCAAATTCTTGAGACATTACTGATCTTGAAGGGAGGATATCATGTCAGGAGAATTTGGGGAAACAATTAGGATTTAAAAGCAGTAGACTTACAGCTTTTGTGATACACTCCTTTTACTTTCTGTGTAGCAAAATTGAGTATCTTTACTCTTCCTCATCAACTTTAAAAAAGTTAGGATGCTCAAAAATGTGTATATATAGTATTTGAGCTTTTAACTTTCTGAAAAATGAAAAGACACCACATGTCATGGGAGAAAGGCATGTTTCTGTTTAGATTTTGTGCTTCCAAAATATCACATTTGCTAAAATACAACAGAGCTGCCGTAAGTCAAAGTTAAAGAGATTCAGCATTTCGGATACTGAAACAATGTGTTAATAAGGAATGATCAGAATGTAATTTGCTCAGATCCTCTAGAGAAATGCAGTTACAAGTCAGGAATCACTATTGAGGGCGCCACAGGGTATGATATATGGTTTGGATTGTACCTCCAAAGAGTTCAAGAGCAGATGTATAAGGGAGCTATTTTCAAGCACCTTTCACTTCTCTTTGGAATAATTTTCACTCATTATATGAACTCAAATCCTTGCTTGACTCTTGAGTTACTTTGACCATGTGGTGGTACAAAGATCTATTTATATGGTATGATACTGTCTTAGAGAAATCAGCTTATGGAGCACACTGTTTTTCAGCCCAGAGGAATTTGGTTCTTTGCCTCAAGTCCCATAAAAGTAACTGTCACTTTTCATTTTGGGTTCTAGATTCTATGTCCACATCACCAGCAGACATGGACAGTGGTGCGTAATTGTGAGACTGAAAGGGCTGTCTGCACCATGCAACAAAATCAATTAAGCAACATAAACGCAACAAAAACGATTCAGTACTGATACATACTCATTTTGTCCTAAAGATAAAAAATGCATACAGTGTCTAACTTAATGTGAGTCAATCCTATTTTGATAAGGCCGAACAAGATCAATCAGGTAGAAAAACATTACCTAGTAATAAAATAGCAATATATCCACCAGCTATCACCCAGATAGCTGTCCATAGTTCTGATTTTTAATCAAATTCTCACTTACTGATGCCCTAATTGTTCTAAAACCAATGAGACTTCTTCTTGGCAGAGGCTGATGGATTTGCGGTTGTGGATAATTTACAGGTTTTTCTCCCTGATAATCTACATTTGGATCACGGTATACTCTAGAAGCCCAATCTGAATTAATACGGTGTTCCAGTCCCCCAACTTTCCATACACCCCCAAGCAGTAGATCTGAGCTTGGAGCACAGAGACACCAAAGAAAGAAGCAAAATAAGAAATGGGAATGGGCCCATTCTACATCCCAGTATCCCACTGTAAAAATGGACTTTCTCTAAAGCTTAATTGATATCAGCTGTTTTCTGTGTTGGGGCGGTGGGGGGAAGAGGGAGAGGTTTGTAGCTTGTTTGATTACAGACCTTTGTCCTTAGATTTCTGCCCCACCCCCACCTTTTCTATTCTTATATAGACCCCTGGACCTATATAATGGATGGTGCCGACCCTGAGAAAGAGGCTGAAAGGAATGAACTCCAACAACGAAAAAACCCAGCAAATGTTATGCAAATTTATTATGAATCAAGCCAGAAGTACAAATTTACTACATTGTGGCTAGCCTATAAAATAGCAATTTGCCTTACCGTATGTGCCACTTTAATGTATTCCAAACCGTGGGTATTGTCTATTTCTGTTAGCCAGATCATTCAAACTTTTAAGGGCAAAGTAAATATAAAGTGCTGCCCTTTTCATAATATGTGACCACTGCGTCTGTTTTTCTTGCTTCCAGCCCCGGTGTGATCCAGGAACACATAACTGCTGCTTTCACTCCAGTTATCTGATCCTCACACAGAGCATCAACCTGTTTGTCATCACTTTACATTTTACAATCATTTTCATAACAGCTACTTTCACTATTCTGGAAACAACTGTGACTTTTAGTAGTTAACGGGTTATAGCTCTTTATACACAGAGTGAAAAGGGTGGTGGAAAGTTTAACAATTTTTCTTCAAATGTGTATAAAGCTACAACCCCCTATCATAAAACTACCAATATAAGCACTACCTCAGAATATATACTGTGCTCATAGGTTCTTATTTCTGAAGATAAAGAAATATTTATTTATATATACCCCTTCCCTGCCATTTGACTTCTGATATAAACCAAGTAAATATTTCAATCTACACATCATTCATATGCAATACTAGGAAACATTCGCTTCCTTCACTCACTGACTCATTCAACAAACCCCTGTTGAATGCCAGTTACCTACAAGACACTGTGAGATGCGCAGAAGATACAATAATGATAGTAACTCTGTCCTCATTCTCAAGGATCACAATACACAATGAGCTCAAAATTTAATAAAGTTAACCTTATGCTCCAGCAATTCCCCTCCTGGGCACAGGCTCAGAAGAAGGCAGTACCTGAAAAAAACATTTGCATACTCATGCTCATTGCAATGTTATTCACAATAGCCAAGAGGTGGGAGAAACCTAAATGTCCATCAGCAAATGAGTGGATAAAGAAAACAGGGCATTCACATCAATGGAATATTATTCAGCCTTTAAAAAGGAGAAAATCCTACAATATGCTACAATAATGTGATAATTTTCACATTATATGGGCTTCCCCAGTGGCTTAGCAGTAAAAGAATTGATCTCTGGAGAAGGAAATGGCAACCCACTTCAGTATTCTTGCCTGGAGAATCCCATGGCCAGAGGTGCCTGTCAGGCTACAGTCCACAGGGTTGCAAAGAGTTGGACATGACTTAGTAACTAAATACACACACACACATTTCACATCATGCTAAGTGAAATAAGCCGGTCACAAAGGACAAATATTTTATAACTTTACCTAAAAACACTTTCCAAGTTGTCAGAGATGCTTATAATTGATCAAATATATATTTCAAAGTTCTTTGTATCTCTTCTAAGCAGAATTTATGATGAATATAAGGTACCCAGAGCAATGAAGTTCTTGGACACAGAAAGGAGAAGGGTGGTTGCCGGGGTGGGGGTGGGGAGAATGGGGAGTTGTTGTTTAAAGGCCACTGAGCTTCAGTTTTTGCAAGATGAAGAGTCCTAGGTATTGGCTGCAAAACAATGTAAAGTACACTACTGACCTGTCCACTTAAAAATGGGTTAAGATAGTAATATCTTATGTTATATATACTTTACCATAGATAATTGTTTAAATTTCGCTGACTTCAAAAACATATGGAAGTATGATGCAACGAAAACATGTGCTTTAAGAGAAGGCCAGTGGAGATTCAAAGATGGGAGAGACTATGTCAGGTTGGAGTGCGCAGCTGCCTTCAGAGTGGAGCCTATCAGATGGGCGTCTGACAGAAGTAGAGTTTTCTGAATCTACCCTTGAGACTGGAAGGCTGAATAGAGATTCCCCAAGGGGGCAAAGTGCAGGAAGAGGATCGCAGAGGCCAGATGATGCAGAAAAAACTCTTGCTCCAGAGTCCTTTGTGAGAAATTAGGGCAACCTAAGGCAGCAGCAAGAGCAGAGGTGGGAAGGAAAGTAGTGTTGGAAGAGATAAACAGACATGCGGGAAGCTGAAGGAAGAGAACTGAGCTCCCTGATGGTGGAATAAGATATATAGAGCCTCAGAGAAAGGTGGGTGGTCAAACAGTCCAGAAATACTGAGCATGCAACTGGGTTGACTTCAGAAGGAGGCCATGGAAGAGATACTTTCCTAAAGGTACTACAGGTACCTTTTATATATAAAGGTGTATATATATATAATACATTTAAAGGAACTTTCTAGGGGAAGTATTAAAAAACACAAGAAAAGACACAGTGATGAGAAAAGACTAATATAAAACGAGGCTAGAGAGAGAGGTTACAAGCTGTCATCGGTGGGGGAACTGGAGGGTAAACGTTGGACTCATTGTTTTAGGAACCTCTGTTGCCTTGAGGAAAACAGAAATGATAATTAACTTAAGTAAATCTAAGTTCTTTCATTTAGCTCGGACTTTATAATGTTTAAGAAGGGCTATTTTAGAAAAGAACATTTAGTTGATATCCATTTCAGCCCATTGCTCAACCAATTAGTCAGGATGGACTTTTAAGCTGAATGTGCGTATCAAGTTAGGATTGAGTTTTAGTAAAAAGCCCACTGCACAACTAGGGAAGGGTGTCAGGGTTCAAACAACACATCTGCCCGCAACTACCTTCATGATTTTAAATACATCACTTATGGTTCAAACCTTAGTTTTCTATTCTTGGTAAAATCAGGAGGGACTATATTCCTATACTGTTTTCTGGCTGGGAAGTTCTAAACCTCTATGAGAGTCAGAAATTCATTCACAGGTGATATTTTCTTCTCTCTTTGTCCTGCCACTGACTATGCTGAGTCCCTGAAGTCAATGCGAAGGCTTCCTAGAAATTGATACATCCTGATCTAGCAAGATCAGTTATGGAAACTTCGCTTCCCTGGAAAACACTTTCCAAGATGTCAGAGATGCTTGTGGATGATCAAATGTATATTTCAAAATTCTCTGTATCTCTTTTAATCAGAAAGGTTTGGCCCATGCTTCTGAAGAACTGAGAGACTTTAAAGAAATTCACATCCCATTTTGATGGGTACAGCCCATCAACTTTCTAGTTTCTCTTAAATTTAGTTTTCTCTTCAATATGTTAGATAAACTCTCAGAACATTAAATACATAGACACACAAACACACATACTCCTTCACACTTAAAAATTAAATGTCTTTCAGTCTATGTATTATTTGGGGCTCTCTGTGTAGTATTCCCCTCTATATGTATAGATTACAGGTTTTAAAAAAGACAGCTATATATTTAATTATTTATATCAAAGGCACTCTCATAATTGTTATGAATAATAATATAAAGAGGTAAACAACACCTTTCCATTTGTCACCTTCCCTGTTTTCTCAAGAAGTCCCTTGCTTTGTTTCACATTGAGTAGCTGTTATTGATGATAAGGTTTGGATAATACCACAGGAGAATTGCCTTTATTCCAGCAACTGAACATTCTCAGAATATGCCCATCAACTAATACAAAATGTACAGCTTGCCCAACACGAATTACAGTGATAGGATTAGGCCCAAAGGGAACTATGACAACTCTCTACAAGCAACTGAAAGGTGCAAAAGGCAAGGAGGGAAAAGAATTATTTAAAGAGGTCCGAGGTGTATGTGAAGAGGGATTAAATTAAGCAAAGGAAAATTCAGGTTTTATCTCAAGAAAAAAAAAAAATCCTAATGGCAATATGTTAAAAGAACAGCCTCCGGAGAAATGCGTGGGAAGCCTCAATGCTGGAGAAAATTCTAAGCGTAAGTGAAAGGACACTGGGAATAGAGCATACGGGGGAATCCCATGCTAGCCAGAGGACAGCCTGTTGACCCATCAGCTTATCTACCTTCTGTTTCTATAGCCCTATGGATTCTTCTGAAGAAAAATGAGATTTAAGACTGAGAATTACAAAAATGATCCTGGAGATAGGTCATCTCTTTATCTACAAAAGATGACCATGCATGAGGGCTTCCCAGGGACTTCCTGTCCATCTACTACAATACCATATATGAAAATGCTCTGCAGTCATCAAGTACTATTTAGCTATAAAATATTATAATAGAAATAATAGCTATCATTTACTGGGTAATTATTAATACAATGTTCCAGGCACCCTGCTATGTGCTTTGTGTATGTCAAGTCGTTTATGCTTCACAAAAATCCATGAGGCTTCACAGATGAGGAAACTCAGGCTCCATATATGTCCATGGAAGATTCAAACCCATGCAGTTCAAGTTCAGCTCTCAGCTCCCTGTTCTGAGCTATTATCAACAACAGGGCTACCTGCAGAGTCGACACTAAAAGGAGAGCCAGTCTCTTCCTTGATCTGCCTCCCAGGCCTGGGGGTATCGTGAGGGAAGCCTGAAAGGCGGGTTACTCCTCCTTGGAGGGTTAGATCAAACCTTGAGCTGACTTTAAATGGCCCTTTCTAGCTAAGGTCTCAACCAAGTTTGGATTTGTAATTGAGCAGAAAAGAAAGTTTTGAAGCAGCTCTTTGATTCAATTCTTGTGACCTTTGTGAAATAAACCTTCTTAAGACTGAGTTATGATATCAATTTGCTTCAATCCAACAAATATGTACACTCTTATGCACCCCAGGGGCTCATCTCTAGCAGGGGATCAGATTAGGTCATGCCCAAAGTAGCTGAGGAGGACACTTCAAGCACAAACTTCTAGAAGCAGAGATAAGAATAGGGCTGACGGGAGTAGAGTGGAAAACAAAGATGCAGAAATGTAACAAAGCCAGGGGTCCGGGCAAAATAGGATCAAGACCATTCATTCTTGCCATACGTGCACAATAGCGCTCTGTTGAGTGCCTGCCACGTACCAGGGACTGGAACACAGCCACCAATACAGCAGGATTTCAGATTTGATGGAGCTTACGGGGTAGTCGGATGACAGATATCACACAACAGATGTTCTGAGAGGATGTGATCATGGACATGCCTAGATGGGGGCTCTGGGAAGTCACCCTGGAGGAAGAGTCCCTTAAACAAGGAGGGAGAAGAGGTGAGAGGAGGGGGTTGTCTCCAAACACAAAACACAGCTCAGGGAATAGGCTGCGGAGCAAAAGTGCTTGGTCAATTCAAGGAACTGTGCCCAAGCAGTGCTGGAGCCAGTGGTGCGGGCTGCAGAGCTCGACTCAGGCAAATTACAAGGAAGCACAGGACACAGAAAGCACTTAAGTTCTGGAGGCTTCCCTGGTGGTCCAGTGGTTAAGATACCCGCCTTGCAATGTAGAGGACATGAGTTCAATCCCTGGTTCAGGAACTAAGATCCCACATGCCGTGGGCTTCTAAGCCTGCAGGATGCAACTAAGCTTGAGGGTTTAAACTACTGAGTTTGCTGCAATGCAGATCCTGCCTAAGATCCCAATAAAGAAAAGATCCAAATAGAAAATGGAAAGAAGGCACTTAAGTTTATTCTAAGAGCCTTGGGAAATCACGGAAAGCTTCTGAGCATGAACTGATTTGTTTCACAGACAACAAAACACAACAGTAAATGCCAACCTTCAGGTCAGACACAGCCTAGGTTCAAATCTGAGTTCTGTCACTTATTTACTGTGTGACCATATGAGATAAATACGCTCATAGATAAAATGGAAATATAACAAAACCCATACGCACCTCTCCTAAGGCTTGTTTGGAAGATTAATTTAGCAGATGTTAGCAAAGTGATTAGCACCCCTCATGGCACACAGTCAGCATTCAGAAGGACAGGCAGCATCATGGGGGGAGCAGCTATGCAATATGGAAGCTGTGCTTGCAAGCTAAGTCCCTTTAGTCGTGTCTGACTCTTTGCGACCCTGTGGACTGCAGCCCATCAGGCTCCTCTGTCCATGGGATTCTCCAGGCAAGAATATGGAGTGGGCTGCCCCAGGGGCTTTTCAGACCCAGGGATCAAACCCACACCTCTTAAGTCTCCTACACTGGCAGGCAGGTTCTTTATCACTAGCTTCACCTGGGAAGCCACCATTATGGAAGCTGTGTGTTCGTTGCTCAGTCACGTCCGACTCTGCGATTTCACGGACTAGGGCCCGCCAGGCTCCTCTGTCCAAAGGATTTCCTAGGCAAGAATACTGGAGTGGGTTGCCATTTCCTTCTCCAGGGCATCTTCCCAAGCCAGGGATAAAACCTGGGTTTCCCACATTGAAGGCAGATTCCTTACTGTCTGAGCCACTAGGGAAGACCCATATGGAAGTTAAGAGCATGGAATGTGGAGAAGAGAGCCTTAGGTTACTCAATCTTTTCTTCAGAGCATCAGCATCTTCATTCCAAAAACTCCCAGATTTCTTTTAAAAAATATATCGAAGAAAATACAATGTAATGTGTCTAGCACATAGTAACTTCTCAATAAATTATAACCATTATTACTATTGCTAAAACTCTATCACAGAATTTTATACTTTTTGGCATGTTTTTCAAAGAACTGGATTGCCTACAATTACCACTACTCCTGCATCAGATACATATTTACTGCAACTCCTCAATCTTTAGCATCCTTTACCAATGCTATGTTCTCTCTCCAGTCTTCAAAACCCCCATGAGATTCATAGCTACAGATAAAAATACTGAAGCACCAGGACAGTGAAACCAGACAAGGAGTCAAAGAAGGAAATACAGGTCACAAGAGTTCAGCTAAAACATAACCGCTCCTTTATAAATAATAGATACCATTTTTATTATTAAGGCACAATTTCAACAGAGTGAAATACCAAAACCTGGAAACCTTTTATCCAGAATACATTATTAAGCAAGATTCTTCTGTTTTTGTCTTTGAGCTGCTAGCCTTCTAAAGGGTGAGTGCAGTTGTTGCAGTGTGAATGTGGGGGTCCGAGAGGAAGTTTGGATCTCTGGGTGGGGATTCGTCTCCAGAGTCATAGGGAGTTTGGTCCAATGTTAGTTGCATCACTGAGCTTCCAATTACTAGCAAGACAGAGACTCGGGGGCAAGTGAGTTAATACCTTTTGTAACTAACTAAATACTTTGCCTATTTGTAAGCAGAAGCTCGAGGATAAGCTTTAAAGCTCAGATAGATAACTAGTGAGAACCTACTGTCTAGCACGGGTTTCCCAGGCGTCTCAGTGGTAAAAAAAAAAAGTTTGCCTCTCAATGCAGGAGATACAGGAGATGCAGGTTGGATCCCTGGGTCGGGAAGATTCCTCTGGAGAAGGAAGCAGCAGCCCACTCCAGTATTCTTGCTTGGGAAATCCTATGGACAGAGGAGGCTGGTGGGCGACCGTCCATGGGGTCACAGAGTTGGATACGGCTAAATGACTGAGCATGAGCCCTGCAGAGCAAGGAAACTCCTCTCAGTGTTCTGTGGTGATCTAACAGGAAGGAAATCCATGGAAGGGGGATATATGTGTTTGTGTAGCTGACTCGCTTTGCTCTATAGCAGCAACTAACACAACATTGTAAAGCAACTATACTCCAATTGGAAAAAAAAAAAATCAAACTCTATTCTGAAGGGCATCTTCTTTCACATTCCAAGAGTATCCCACACCTCAGCATAAATGAGACTGATTGCTGCTAATTTTTTTTTCCCTATTTTAAATTGTTTTAACTTTTTGTCCAATGTTGGAGAACAGTTGATTAACCATGTTGTACTAGTTTTGGGTATATGGTGGGCTTCCCTAGTGGCTCAGATGTAAAGAATCTGCCTGCAACACAGGAGACCAGGGCTCAATCCCTGGGTTGGGAAGATCCCCTGGAAAAGGGAATGGCTACCCATTCTAGTATTCTTGCCTGGAGAATCCCATGGACAGAAGAGCCTGGCGGGCTACAGTCCAAGGGGTCACAAAGAGTTGGACACGACTGAGTGACTAACGCTTTCATTTTTTTTTTTTCATAGCTGAATAACCATGTTGTGTCAGTTCCGGGTGTACCGCAAAGTGATTCATTTATACATATACATGTGTCAATTCTTTTTCAAATTCTTTTCCCCTTTAGGTTGTTACAGAATATTGAGCAGAATTCCCTCCCCACTTAATTTTATAGTTTTCTGCTTTTGCCATCCTGATCAGGCAGTGTATGCAGCACATGGACAGGGCCTAGTAAGGCTTTGCCTATTTCAGTGCATGACTGCATCATCCCAAATTGTCTAGTCACAACCTGTTTCACTTTTCCTGTACTTATAAATAGGTAAGAGGAAAAACAAAAAGCCAAGAGATTGTGTATGATCTGCTTCTTCTTTAATGCAACCCCTCTGCCCTCCCACCTTCTCCCCATTTCTGCCCATCTCCCCGTTCCCCCTTCCATCTCTCCTTTCTCCTTTTTTCTTTCTTTCTTTATATATATATATATATATATATATATATACACACACATATACATATTTACACATACAATTTCTTTACACATACACAATTTTCTTTAAAATTCTTTCAAAAATTTTAACTTTAAAACCAATCAGGGCTTTCCTGGGGGCTCAGTAGTAAAGAACACACCTGTCAATATAGGAGACACAGGTTCAGTCCCTAGTTCAGGAAGATTCCACATGCCTTAGAGCACCTAAGCCCACGAGCCACTACTATTGAGTCTGCAGTCTAGAGCCCAGAAGATGTAACTACTGAAGCCCATGTGCCTGAGAGCCTGTGCTCTGAAACAAGAGAAGCCACCGCAATGAAAAGTCTGTGCCCCACAACTAGTGAGTAGCTCCTGCTCTCCACAACTAGAGAAAAGTCCATGCGGCAAGGAGGACCCAGCACAGCCAGAAATAAACACATAAAATTACTTAAAAAAAGAAACAAACGACAAAAAAGCAGCCAACAAAGAGATCGAGCTAACGTTGTCCAGTCTTGACATCGTGGCCTTCTGACCAGGTGGGGCTCTACAAGCTTATCTCAGTAAAATGAACCGACAGGAAACCAGTTCTGCTGAAAGGTCTATATCTACGAGCCATGCCCAGAGTGGCTGACCCTGACCATAACTTATTACCCACCCCCTGCTAGGCTGAAAGACCAGCATTTGACCTCACCAGCACTAAAGAAAGGGAGGCAGATTTTTTCAAACAAACACAGCAACAGACCAAACATCCTAAAACTTTTTTAAGTTTTTACTAGGGTTATAAAACCCTTAGTTAGGTCAACAAACAGTGAAGAGATAGTTGCACAATGGACAATAGGGTTTGCCTTATAAAGAAAAGATGGGACAAGAAGTCCCTATATAGTACATGTAAACAACCACTTCTGCCCTTCTCCACCCCCACATCAGCAGAGTCTTCTATGCTCCTGACCTGCTCTGAAAACATAGGTAGAAATTATAGGAAATTTCTGAGCTCAGAAATAGAATGAATTACTATTTTTTAAACAAAAAGAATAACAGCTTAAGGCAGACACCTTCCCCTGGGGTTGCTCATTCCTGTAAGAGTGTACCCCTTTCTAGGAAGTCCTGTCTCCCCAAATGACTTCCTTAGACCCGAGTGATCTTTTCTCCACTTTGTTACACTACCCAAGGGCCACCAATTAGCTTATTGAAATAATAGACCTTTCCTTTATAAAATACAAAAACATCCGGGTTAAAACCATGAAGAGATATTAGAGTGACCAATACAAGGGACACTGACTACACCAAATGTTGAAGACAACGGGGAGCAACAGGAACTCTCACTCACTGTTGGTGGCAAAACAGTCCAGCCACTGTGGAAGACAATTTGGCAGTTTCTTACAAAAATAAAGATATTCTTACTGTACAATCCAGCAATCGTGCTCCTTGGTATTGACCCCAAGGAGCTTAAACCATATGTCCATTCAAAAACCGGCACAGGGATGCTTAGAGCAGTTTTATTCATAACTGCCAAATTTAGAAACAATCAGGAAGTCCTCATCTAGGTGAATGGATAAACCGTGATATATCCAATGGTTTATTGGCTATATGATATATCCAATGGAATGCTGTCAGCACTAAAATGAGCTATCAATTCATTGAAAGACATTGAGGAACCTAAATGTATATTACTAAGTACAAAAAGTCAATCTGAAAAGGCTCAACTATATGAGTCAATCTCTATGATATTCTTGAAATGGTAAAACTAGTAAAAAGAGACGGTAAAAAGATCATTGGTTGCCAAGGGTAGCAGGGAGGCAGTGAAGAGTAAGCGGAGCACAGAGGATTTTAGTACAGCGACACTGCTCTGTGTGATACCATAATGATGGATACGTGTCATTATACATTTGTCCAACCCTACAAAATTTACCACAGCAAGACTGAACCCTAATGTTAACGATGGACTTCAGAGGATTATGATGTCAATGGAGGTTCATCAGTTCTAACAAATGGACGACATTGGTGAGTGATGTTGATAATGAGGGAGGTTGTGTGGGGCTGGGGTACATGGGAAATATCTTTACCTTCCCCTCAATTTTTCTGTAAGCCTAAAACTGCATTCAAAAGGTTTTAATTAAAAAAAAAAAAAGTCTAGGAAGATTAAGACCATATCGGTTGGTTATTCACACCTTAGCATAAATTTGCTACAATTAGCAGTTCATTTGCTATTTGACAAATATTTACTGAATATTTACTATGATCAAAGAAAAATAGAATCTCTACCTTTATGAAGCCCATGGTTCAGAAAAGCAATTAAGCAAGTAATCAAAATAATTAAGTGTTAAGTTTTTTGAGCTAGTAAGTAAATATAAGGCAAAATAAAACCACAGTGTTAATACTTAGCTAAAACAGATCATATTGAAGGAACAGGTGGTCCGCCTATGGCAGAGGTTAAGTATAAGAAGAGGGTCCCTGAACTACTAGGATAGGGAATAATATAAAGGATATCCCAGAGTGGGTTTGGAGTAGCTGAAGCACCTGATATGCTAGGAGACCTATAAAAAGAATTAGGAGGTGGAAATGGGCTGAGGAGGGAAGAAAAGAGATTTCCAAGAAGGAGGCTTGTTTATTTAAAACTTTCTCTGAGCATCAACCTAGATGCTCTTGGTGGGTAATTGGGACATGGGGAAGAAGAAGGGCAACGCAGCGGCTAAGCAGCGTTAGAAGTGACCAGTAAGATAGCTCCTCTTCTGTTTTGTAATTATTGGCTTCAGTTCAGTTCAGTTCAGTTCAGTCGCTCAGTCGTGTCCGACTCTTTGTGACCCCATGAATCGCAGCACGCCAGGCCTCCCTGTCCATCACCAACTCCCGGAGTTTACTCAAACTCATGTCCATCGAGTCGGTGATGCCATCCAGCCACCTCATCCTCTGTCGTCCCCTTCTCCTCCTGCCCCCTATCCCTCCCAGCATCAGCGTCTTTTCCAACGAGTCAACTCTTTGCATGAGGTGACCAAAGTATTGGAGTTTCAGCTTCAGCATCAGTCCTTCCAATGAACACCCAGGACTGATCTCCTTTAGGATGGACTGGTTTGATCTCCTTGCAGTCCAAGGGACTCTCAAGAGTCTTCTCCAACACCATAGTTCAAAAGCATCAATTTTTCGGCGCTCAGCTTTCTTTACAGGCCAACTCTCACATCCATACACGACCACTGGAAAAACCATAGCCTTGACTAGACGGACCTTTGTTGGCAAAGTAATGTCTCTGCTTTTTAATATGCTATCTAGGTTGGTCATAACTTTCCTTCCAAGGAGTAAGTGTCTTTATTATTTCATGGCTGCAGTTACCATCTGCAGTGATTTTGGAGCCCCCAAAAATAAAGTCTGACACTGTTTCCACTGTCTCCGCATCTATTTCCCATGAGGTGATGGGACCAGATGCCATGATCTTAGTTTTCTGAATGTTAAGCTTTAAGCCAACTTCTTCACTCTCCTCTTTCACTTTCATCAAGAGGCTTTTTAGTTCCTCTTCACTTTCTGCCATAAGTTTGGACAAGCCTAAACAAACCACTACTTAGACACCCTTTTGAATTACAAGAATGATGGTAGTAAGACATGTCCAACTCTTGTAACCCCATAGACTGTAGCCTGCCAGTCTCCTCTGTGTATGGGATTCTCCAGGCAAGAATACTGGAGTGGGTTGCCATTTCCTTCTCCAGGGGACCTTCTGAACCCGGGGATGGAACCTGGGTCTCCTGCACTGCAGGCAGATCCTTTACCGACTGAGCTATGAGAATATTTTATTACAAATCTCAGATCTCTTAAAACCAAAGAAAGAATGAGTCTCATTGAACCCCAGGTCAAAAGTATATAAATACATCCAGAATTGTAAGGTAACTTTGATATGCAAGGCTTCCTTGGTGGCTCAGACTATAAAGAATCTGCCTGCAATGCAGGAGACCTGGGTTCAATCACTAGGTTGGGAAGGTCCCTTAGAGAAGGTAATAGCAACCCACTCCAGTATTCTTGCCCAGAGAATCTCATGGACAAAAGAACCCGGCAGGCTACAGTTCATGGGGTCATACAGAGTTAGATACGACTGAGCAACTGACACACACTTTTGATATTTAAACTCAGTTCCCAGTGCCTAACAGGTGGGAGACACAAATTTCTTCCATCCTTCAAACTACTGATTCTTACCATAATCAAATTATATAATTACATAATCTTAGTTAACTCTGATTGATGAGAAAAATTTTTAGGTTAATAATTTTCTTAACCTATCTGCAAAACTGATTGAATAGGTCATTAGAATTTTCATTAGAATGTCAAACTTATGACTCTGATACTGTAACTATTTAAAGTTTAACAGAGCCAGATTTTACCATGTAGTAAAATATTTTTATAACCAAGCTGTTTTATTCTTTTCAAATAGGTACCATAAAATGGTATGGGTATCCTCATCATTATGATGTATGTAAGTCAGATACCCTGCCCATGTAGTTTCCAACTTTCTAAAGTCCTTGGACTTCAACTATTTCTCCATGATATAAATTAATCCACCTAATTTGTAGAGCTATGAGGATTAAAGGAGAGGATTAGGACATTTATCCCTGCTGATTTTACTCTATCATTTTGTTCCAATATTTTTAATATAACAATGTTGAAAACAAGCATTTTTAAACAGAATTTTGCCACTACTGATGAATTTTTATCATTAAAGAATTTTGAGGAGTGAACCCAACTGAGATGATTATATTCCTTCATCAATTTCTTACACAGCACAAACTCTATGTTTCCTATGTTCATTCTTATTTCACTGAAATTATTTTCACTAGGATCAACCCATTTTTATTAAAATTACTACAATTTCTATTTGTGCAAAAGTTTTTGTCTATTTCAAACACCTTGTGAGTTTTAAGATGAACATTCCTACCAAGTTCAATTTCTCTGGTTCAAATGTTGAAGATTTATATTTTGTCATTCTTCCGTCAATTTTATTTGAAATCAAATTTGGGGGAGTGCAATTTACAACATCATCAGGTTTTATTTTCATGTTGATTATTTCTTCTAGCAATTCTCATTATTAATTAAACAAAAACCTGGAAGTTCTGCTTGCCTGTTAGATAATCAAGAAAATATCATCAGATATTTTGTGAGACAGAGAAACAGACCGGAAAAGGGAAAAACAGGAGAAGAAGCTGAGGGAAAGAAGGAGGAGAGGAAGGGGACAGAAATACTGACACTGTGAAAAAGAAGAAAGTACAGTGGGAGGAAGCAGAATGGAAGAAAAGAGAGGAAGCAAACGTCTGTAGGCAGTAGCTTTCTCTCAACTTTGCTTTGAACCCAAAACTGTGCTAAAATAAATACCTAGACTGATTGATCGATAGATGATTTAAAAAGAAAAAAAGTCTGTAGGCAAACTCAAAGCATATTCCTAAAGATTGAAATAACAGAGGCCACATGTCATCAGGGACCAAAATAAACAGTTTCATTAGATGAGACAGTATAAGTAGGTTTTATAGTATTAAGTTGTTCTTGTTGTTACTATTATTATTAGGTTTTCATAGGTTATCTTCCAAATCTGGAAGACATCCAACTGTGTTGGTCATCCAACTGTTAATAACACACATTTAAAAAAAAATACATAAAACAAAATTCTAAACTTCAGTCAGCTTCCAGCACCACTCCCATCCCACCATCTCTCAATGTCTCTCTCTCACACACACACACCCCCCAAATGTTTCACTCCTGTTGTGCTTCACTATCCTGTTCAAAATACTTGTCCTGGTGCTGACTTTTGAGAACAGCAATGTAGGGGGAAGAGGAGAAGCTAAAAACCAAGAAGAGGGTAATTAGCTATACACCTCTCTCTTTCTTGGACTTAGGACTGGCCCTAGGTAGGTTTTTTGTTTGCTTTAAAAATTTCTGTCAGAGTGCAGTTGACTTACAATGTTGTGTTAGTTTCAGGTGTATAGCAAAGTGAATCAGTTATACATATACATATATCCACACTTTTTTTTAGATTCTTTTCTCATATAGGCCATTACAGAGTATTGAGTAGAGCTCCCTGTGCTATACAGTAGGTCCTTATTAGTGATCTAATTTATATATATAATAGTGCATATGTATCAATCTCATTATCCCAATTTATCCCCCCTCTTAATTTCTGGGAACTATAAGTTTTTTCATACATCTGTGACTCTACTTGTTTTGTAAATAAGTTCATTTGTAGCCTTTTTTTAAAAAAAAGATTCTGCATATAAGTGATACCATATGATATTTTTCTTTCTCTGTCTGACTGACTTCACTCACTCTAGGTAGATTTTATGAAGAATGATAAAATTACATTATATTTCCCCAGTTTTCTTCCTGAACTTACTTATTGTTGCCTAGTTTCTCTCTCCCCATGACATCAGACGCCTCTTTCTACCCAGAAATACCACCCCCCCAACTTCAAGGACACTCTCTCCAGATTATTCACACATCTAAAGGTATAGGTATCAACCCTTCTCATCCATCAGCCCTTCCCACTCAATGTTCAGTCCCCTCAACACAACTGATCTCCAGTGCTGAGCAGAAATCAACCCAATTAAATCATTTTCCACTTATTTGTAAACAACTAACCGCAATTTAGCACTCTCAACGGCACTTTAAAAATAGCTTGAATCTTAATAAAGTTTAATTCCCTATAAAATGTTTTAAAGATTAAAGAGTTAGAAAAGAAATTTTGATAGGTAGCCACAGTACAAGCAGGCCAGTGCTACCGGGAAGCCTCTCTTGCTCCAGTTCTATATGCTCAGATATTTGAAAGGTCAAACTTCTGCTTACAATAGTGAATGTGAGCAGTAGAAACAGGAGGGCATCTGTGATTTGTATGTAGTGAAAAGAACAAATGTGGGTACTTAAGAAGTAGCCTAGTATAGGAGTTAAGAGTGTGGAATCCCAAGGCAGGTTGCCTGAGTTCAAATTCCAGCTCCACCACCATGCACATTTATGTGACTCTGGACACATTACCTAGCCTCTGTGTTCCACAGTTTCCCCATCTGTAAAAGGGAGATAATAATAATATCATTACCTAAACCTGATTGTTATAAAGGTATATGTAGTACTTAGAGGGCTTCTCTGGTGGTGAAGTGGTGAAGAATCCGCCTGCCAATGCAGGGGACGCGGGTTTGATCCCAGCAACCCACTCAAGTATTCTTGCCTGGAGAATCCCATGGGCAGAGGAGCCTGATGGGCTAGAGTCCATGGGGTCACAGAGAGTCAGACACAACTAAGCAACTAAACAACAATAACAACATAGTACTTAGAACAGAGTATGAAACATAGAAAGATTAGTTGCAACCGTTAGTACACATAGATTGCTCATAAGTCATAAATTTGTTTAAAGATTTTTTGAAGTGGATGATTTTTAGTCTTTATTGAGTTTTTTTTATAATATTGCTTCTGTTTTATGCTGTGAGGCAAGTGGGATCCTAGCTCCCCAACCACGGATCAAACCCAAAACCCTTCATTGGAAGGCAAAATCTGAATGACTGGATCACCCAGGGGGTAGTTCCCCAAGTCATAAAAATTCTAAATTTTAAGTTTTAAATTTTTTAAAGTTTTAAAACCTTTAAATTTTAAAAACTTAAATTTTAAATTTTAAGTGCTGTGCTCACTTTAGTCATGTCCAACTCTTTGCGACCCATGGACTGTAGCCCGCTAGGCTCCTCTGTTCATGGGATTCTCCAGGCAAGAATACAGGAGTGGGTTGCCACGCCCTCCTCCAGGGGATCTTCCCACCTACAGATCAAACCCACGTCTTCTGCATTGGCAGGTGGATTCTTTACCACTAGCACCACCTGGAAAGCCTGTACATTGTATAGAGGCATTAGTACAAGATATCTGCTACCTGTCCATAATGGCTATTTTGCAGTTGAGCTCACTATAGTTTCCTATTATTACTAATAAAGGCAATAAAAATTATTAGGTAGAATCATAGAACTTAAGAGCAGAAAGGGCTCTACTATTTCAAAGGTATCAGCCTACAAATGCTAAGTTGAAGGTCAACAGATTAAAAAACTCATGCAAGCTCAGAGGCAGAGATGGAACAGCCAAATACAGAATCCAACCTTCATACCCCCGGACTTCTTTCACTTTCAGAGACAGAGGGAAGAGCCTTGAGCTACGAGGCAGACACCTTGATGCTCTGGCTTCTTGGGTCTCTACTGTAAGAGTTATCAGTCCCACGGTGTAGAGAATCCTTTGCTGTTAGCGGATTCCTCTGTGTGTGGAATACTGAGCAACCAGCAATCCCATAAGAAATCTCTCAGTAGAGTTAGCAGTCATGGTGATTTCAGCTTGGTTTAGGAGAAACTGGGAAAACTTTCCTATGCAGATTTTGCCTGACTACCTAGCAGTCTCTCTTGCCTTCTTAAGTCTGTGGCCCAAATACTCCTGCAGTCAGCTGATTCAAGTAGGTTGTTATCTAACTATATAAAATGGAAATGATTACCATACCATTGAACACAGTTAATCACATGGCATTTATTAATGGCTAATGGTATATGGGCTTTCCAGGTGGTGCTAGGGCTAAATACCTACCTGTCAATGCAGGTTACATGTGAATTCAGTCCCTGGGTCAGGAAGATCCCCTGGAGAAGGGAATGGCAACCCACTCCAGTATCCTTGCCCGGAGAATCCCATGGACAGAGGTGCCTGGAAGGTTACAGTCCGTGGGGTCGCACAGTTGGACACAACTGAAGCAACTTAACACACACACACATACACACAACGGTATACAAAGTAGAATTTCATTGACAAAATATTTTCTCAAAGATTACACATGACTGAAAAACAGAGGATCTACTATCACAACAAAATGGGAGAAGCAGTCTCATTGGACGGGAAATGTAACAGTTCAAAGGAGCTGAATCTACTCATATTTATGATCCAGTTGCGGGCAGGTACATCGGAATAATGAATAAATACTTGCATACCACCAGACATTCAATGTAAAATTCTTGGGGCATTCTTCAGACTTGTTTTCAAAATGAAATAAGATGTTGTGTCTAGTGGATGGGAGAGTTGTCATTTGAATATATTTACAGCATCTTAAAAGTCTGTTGTGGGACTTGAGGCTTGTCCCCTAGAATCCCTCCTCATTGTTGTATATTTAACTTTACGTCTGTCAGGCACGGCCAACACTTCAGTCTCCCACTGTTCAACCAAGCATCAGAGCACAGAGGAAAAAAAAAAAAAATGTTCCAACGTCCAAAGGGGGGAAAAAAATCAGAAATAAAGACGAAAAAGAGAAAAACTTACAAATCTTATCTGGGCTTTCATTCAAAACAAATTCTTTATCCAACCTATAAAATATTGCCAAAAAAGCTTGCTATGGCGCAAACGCTCAATCATCAAGGAACTGAAAAATTTATGGTGGATTTCCTGTTGATTTGTGGGGCTACTGGGTCCTGCTGTGATAAAACTCACAGAGTATGACAGGCATTTGAATAAACCTTTCTATCGTGGAACCTGGGTTCTGCAAAGGATGAAATTTAAGATTTTCTTCCAATACAGCTTGTGAAGCAAAAACAAAAAAAAAACAAAAGAAAAAGAAAGTGAAGCCAAAGATAACAGTAAAAGGGACACAAATAAGCTTTTTACTTTTTTTTAAACTAGCATCTAGAGCTCTGGTTGGTTGAGGCGTCCAGACATCCAAACTTATGACCAAATGAAAATAAACCCATGGAATCTTTACACTTTAATTTACAGGCCACCCAGGCAACCATTCATGTAGTCTCCAGTCATGATGTTACTGCAGGGCGCCCACTCAGTTATTCTTAAGATAGCAACGATTATTAAGCAGACAGCAGAGAAAGGCCTCTTACTTTCAAGCTAACACATTTTGATTACCAACACCACATACACAGGAGGACAAATGACTACACTCTCCGAGCTGGTTCCCTCCGTCTCCCTCCTCCCCACCAGCCGAGGACTAGTGTTCTGCTCTGGGGCCAATGGGCTTTCCTGCCAAACAAATCTAAGGAAAGGAAGGGGAAACAGGTCACAAGGCTAGACTGACCAGGACTGCCTCCACCACGGAGACAGGAAGCGCGGGTCCCCGGGGGTGACCCCTTTGCAGCTGTGCCCTTCCCCCTGACACACGAGCACCGGCACACGCAGTGATCCATGAAGGCAGTGTGAGGGGAGTGGGAGAAAGGTGATGAGTTGACAGCATCCGCTAAAAGACATCCAGGGAAGCTGCTATTGACGGCGGAGAAGCACAAGGGTTGGCATTCGGCCACCGGCACCACGTGCAAAAAGAGCTTACTTTTTACAGGCGTAAATTTTAAAAGCAAAATTGAAAAAGTGGTAGTGGACAGAGGAGAGCATTTTGCCTTTGAGTCCCACCATCCAGGTAAGCTTTGCCTCCGAGGCTAATGCCAGGCACCCGAGGAAACCATCTGAATATCAGACCAAAGACTGGATCCCCGCCTGACACCAGAGCCTTATCACTGCGCTGCTGCCTCCCTCTCCCCCCCTCCCCCAACCCCAGCCAGAAACTGCTACCTACCTTCACGTTCACCCTGCTGATAGAAAAATATTAATTTAAGGCATATCAAAACACATTTTATAATGTATAAATATAATACCCAATAGACTCCTGAGAGATATACAAAATTAATCCCACTTGTGAAGGCCTTAATATTAGCTCTTTCCTCTTGGGAAGACTTTAAAATCCCACAAAAGCCCTTGATTTATTTCCTTCCTACACAACAGCAACAAACACTCACATAATTTTTGAGCAATGTAAAACATCACTTTAACGTTGCCTGCATGGAGACAGAGAGAGAGAGAGAGACAGCTCCACTTAGAATGGATACTTGGATAGTGAAGGAAGTACTTACAGGTCTCATTTCCCTCAATGCATGAGCATAAGGCATTAAAGCTGCCAGCTGAGTTCAAGAAGACAGCCCATTGAAATCTAAATGTGTTTCATACCTATTTTATGCTTCACTTTTACGCTGCCTCTTCCAAAGGCTCATTAATACAGGTATATAGATCACTTTCTTTTATATTTAAGAAGTTAGTGAAGTCCTATCAACTCAGAAACATTTATCTCACATTAATTTTATATCCAGAAAAACACAATGATTATTAATCCTAAACTAAAAATTAAATGGGTTTGGAGATTATCATTAATATAAGGTAAAACATAATAATGATATAGCATCATTAATATGTAATTTTATGTAATACTGCATCAGAATGTCAAATAAAAGGAATATAAAAATTACACACTTATTCTAAGCAAAAGTCCATCAAATATTATCATCTTTCCACCTTCCCTGTTTGTGCCATCATTGGATATGCTGGTTGTACGTAACACAATGTTTTTGCTTTTCAACACTCCCCCAGCTAGTTTTTCATCTGTAGCAAGTAAGAAAAAAATTGGTTTCAGGCAAAACAAAAAGGCCAATAAAACTTGCTATATTTAACTTGTATTTCAAAAATAAGTATTAGTGAGTGGGTCATGTCAAAGTGGAACTCAGAGCCTCCACTTTCAAGTAAAGTGTGCAAAAATCTTTGTGCTCACAAACACTTGGGTGCCAAAAGGCTTAGTGGAAGAATGGATATGCATGGTTATGGTTATTTTCTTATCTTTTTGTGGGTGAAAGAAATTAGTGTCTTATCAAGTTGTTTTGTTTCTGTTCAGGTGCAGAATAACAAGGTTAATATCTGTGCTATACTTGTATGGGTGAAAAAAGCTACACTAAATATAATATCACCGAAGCCACAATTATCTTGAATTAATGATCACCCATGATGACACAGAACAGTAAAGAGTGAAAGATGATCAGGACTTAAGAAATAGGAGGAAAGAAATGAGGAAGAAAATTAGCATGACTTAACTTTCAAAATATTTCTCAAGGATGCCACAATCTTCCATTAAAATTAATGTGCTGGTACATTTCTCTACACCCACAATCCAGTTAAAATACAAGATCCATCATATCCAAATTTTGTGACAATGGTTAAGTCTTCTTCAATCTGTGTGCAAATTACAAAATAAGGAAAATGTACTTCCTTGCCTCCATCATTTGGAAAATGACACCTTTTAAGTCAATAATGCAATACTTAGAGAAAATGGTGCCACAGCAAAATATGACAGCACAGGCGATGCAAATTAGAGCTAAAATGGAGAACATTGCTATTCATGTACCCAGAAATGGGGTATTTCCAACATCCCCTACAACTTGGTTTTTGAATAGCACTGGAAAAAAAAATATCCGTCCTCTACGGAGAATCCAAGTTCTTACATTTGTGATATTCCATGTTACTTATTCATCAGTAAATGCTTCAGCAAATGACAAAAAAGAGAGATAAGTATTTCGAACAAAGAGGAGATTCAAGCAAATTTAAACCCCCACTCTTCTATTCATGTTTCTCCTTTAGGGGTCTATTCTCTTTTCAATTTGACGAGATTTGTGCTACTAAGTCCCATTAATGTCAACGCAGGTGGTGATGTCCCCAAAGCACTACTGCCCGTGACTAGAACAGACCACTGGCTTGCTTTACTGACCCACAGAGCCCAGCATCACTGGTGATGAAACTCGAGTGTCTTGCAACTTCATCCCTTAATTGAGATCCTAACATATGGCAAGAATCCAAGGCCTGTGCTCAGGTTGTTTATCTTTCAATACTTCCAAGTCACTTACTGGCTAGAAGAGAAATAGCCCTGTGATTTAAAGTGAAAGCCATCCACTGGCTGCTCCTAATTCTTCCTCCTCCTCTTCTTCCTTTTAAATCTCTTTCTCTTTTCCTCCACTTTTAACAAATAATAATAAATGACTATCACCATGGAACCTCAATAAACTTGCTCACCACTGTGAATAGTTATTATAATGTGATGTCATAAAACAGGTCATTTTTTACAGTAGGCTGGCTTCAGTTATGTTATAACTCAGTTGTTTTAATAACTTTTAGTCCTCTTTCTCTCTTTCTAAACTTTTAATCTCTCTTTACAAATCTCAAGGAAAAACTACATACATTGATGGGAAACTGAGGCGGGGTGCTTAATTCTCATTCTGAAATCAAATGAAAATACCAGCTGTTGCTGTTACCATAATCAGCCATACCACCCATGGCTTCTATAATCAAAACGTCCCTGAAAAGGTAAAGAGGAGTAGTGAGGGACTGAAGAACGGAAGAGAGAGCAGCATTGTTTATAAAACAAGAACCAACTTTATGTAAGAGGATTACATCAATCAAAGTTGTTATGTAATTAGTTTGGACACACAGACAACTTATAAAAATATACTACAGCATTCTACAATAATGATCTAATGCATTTCAACATATGTTAGCATAACTACAGACATTGGCCCATTACCAATACTACAGTGGTTTTTGTGTAGAAGAACCATGTCGAGTATTTATTTTTGACTGAGCTCTGTATGAATGACTTAGAATTCATTCAAAAACAAATGCCTTTTGCTTCTCTTGAACTTAGTAAGCAACAAACTTCACAACGGATGGGCAACAGAATTTCCTCTTTGATAACCAGCCAGGGGAAAAACTTGTTATGCAGAGGAACAGACAACATATCCGTGTATAAAAAACATATATTTTAAACAAAAACAAGGTCACATATGGTTGTGATGTGGTATTCAACCAGAGCACTTTTGATTGACATGTATACGAACACCGTGATGCAGAGCATAAATAGAAAATGTTTCAAATCCAAGTGTTTTAGCTTCACATTATGGGAAATAATAAATACTGAATAATGTAATACAAGGTATTTCTATCTTGGGGTTCTAATGACTAACCACTTGAGCTCTGCTTTTGTGGTTTATAATGTCACCAGAACCCTCCATGGAATTATATATAGAATAAATGATAGGCAATGTTGAATTACAAGGCTATCAGGCTATAATACATAAAGTAAGTAGCTAATATAGCCTTATAAATTATAGGCTTTTATGGTCTAGCATTTTACAGCATAATGTCACAAACTGCAGTGATACGATATATTGATAAAGAATATGATATCACATTAAGTTTCAAAAAAAATGTCCCTGGCACTACATTAGAGCCAAATTATTTCATAGAATCGCAGGCTCGGAGCTGGAAGGATCCTTGGAGGAAGTTAGGCTCAGAGCTCCCCTACAACCACCAACCAAAGGCAGGCCTCCCTCAGCCCTCCTCCTCCGTGGCCCTGACAGATGGCCGTCCTGCCTTCAACACTCCCAGCACTGAAAATAATAGGGGAAGTGTCAGAGAAATGCCTCAAACGTATACATGCAATAAAGACACATCGTTATTAAGTAGCAAATGTAAAGGTTAAATGCTCACATGGTAGCTGAGTGCACACACCATACTGTAACAGTCCACACACACACACACTTGTACAAACAGAGTCTCGGTTTTTTTGTTTTTTTTTTTTTTAACGAGTGACAGGGTCATAGGAAGAGGAGCAAGACTCCTTTCTACTACCTCTTTGTATCTCTTCCTTTTGTCTGTTTCAGGTACACTCACCACGCAGGATCAGGGGATTCCACACTCTTCTTCACTCCCAGACACACACACAAAAGTCAGATCTAGAACCACACACACGACCAGATCCCGAAGGACCACAGGCTGCCTTACAAGTGAGAAACAGAGATGCTGAAGACACAGCGAAGCTCACCGCCGGTAGGCATGAGGTTTCCTGCCAACTAGAATAACAACAAGTCAACACTGACATAAGCCTCACCTGTGTCTGACCAGTTCCTTTCCAACTCAGTATGATACTGAGTTGGCCAAAAAGTTCATTCAGGTTTTTCCATACGATCTTATGGCACTAAAAACAATAATAAATTGAATCGACCCACTGAGAAGAATGGAGTTCTCCCAGTCCCAAACTTGGTAGTTTTGAGGAGTGATCAAGGATATTATAAACCGCAGATCCAATCACCTCTAAAATGGCTTCTGAAGAAATATCCCATATCCCATCACCCAAATCCACTCCCGCCCGTACTCTTAATTCCTAACACCCTCATGTACGTACATTCTGAGCAAATCATTCCTTACACCTACACGACCCTCATTTTCTACTTTCTGGTTAAGAAATTCCTTTTATATCATCTCCACAAACAGCGGACTCAGGGATGAAGCATCAAATGATATAAAAGTGACCCCTGGCTGCCCCAGGCCCTGGTGGCATCCACTGGTTTCTGTGGTGTGGGATCTGCAGCAACGTTTTCATAGCCAGATAGGAATAGAGAGAATAATGAGAAAAGCAAGAGGCATCTAAAACACACGTGAGGAAATTATTCTTCCTGGAAAACGACTCTGATTTTGTTCCCATTCTTCAACACAAACACTAAACAGACTGTCAAGACAGGGGACGGGATGACTCCTGCACACACAGGGTACTTTCTCAGAGCACAACACTGGCCTGAATCAACTTAGCTGATTCAAACCATGACACACAAGGTTTGCTCCCAAGGATTAATTTATGGAAATGCAAAATGTGGGAGATAGAAAACTCACTACTGACTAATGACTCAGTGTGGTAAGGGCTAACATTTACTGAGCACTTAGTATGTGCTTTAAACTGACGCTGTGCTTGGCATGCATAACCTCCGTCACTTCTCAAGGGAATCTTATGAGGAGGGTACTATTATTACACAGGTTTGCAGATATGGAAGCACAGAGGGGTTAAACAACTTCCCCAAATCACACAGCTATTAAAAGGCAGAGCTAGAAATTTTGCTCAAGCAATCTGACTTTTCTCAAAAATAAACACTATGATATACAGTCTTAACAACAAGGAAAAAAAAAAAACCCTCTGTGTGGCCCATTCTAAGAGGCTTGTGATGGCCCAGTGCAGTGTGAAGTATCTTATCAGGCAGGTGGCTATAATAAAGCATGTGGTCAAAAATAACAGAAGGAATCACAGGCGGTACTTAATCAGCATTTATTAGAATCCTGCTGGCCTAAAACTAGCAGAAAAAAAATCCTCTCACATCCCAGGCAAAAGTTTTTATCTTTTGTTCAAACTGGGATCCCACTTCTAAGACTCCTGAAAATAGCCCTTGCACCCTTCCTGAGAGAATAAGTAGGTTTTGAGGAAATCCCTTCTGCTTTCTGGTGTCTCAGGTGGTAAAGAATCTGCCTGCAGTGTGGGAGACCCAGGTTTGATCCCTGGGTCGGGAAGATTCCCTAGAGAAGGAAATGACGACCCGCTCCAGTATTCTTGCCTGAGCAACTAACACACTCCTGCTTTCAGACAATTTAATTCTATTTACGAATCTGAGGATCTGGGGGGAAAAAAGTAACTCCTCAGCCCCATTCTAAAGTTTATGTGAAAGTGTTAGTCGATCAGTCGTGTCTGACTCTCTGCGACCCCATGGACTGTAGCCTGCCAGGCTCCTCTGTCCATGGGATTTCCCAGGCAAGACTACTGGAGTGGGTTGCCATTTCCTTCTCCAGGGGAGTCTTCCTGAATCAGGGATCGAACCTAGGTCTGCCTGCATGGCAGACAGATTCTTTACCGTCTGAGCCACCTGGTTAAGTCCTGAAGCATGGACGGTAGCAATGAGAACACAAAGAACTGCTGAATAGCTTCATTAACATTTCTGCCAGCTAAAACTTGCAACAGCTTTTTTGTTGGTGGCATCACGTGCCTCTGGAACCAGGTGAAGGGAGATGAGAGTGCAGAAGGGACAAAGAAGGTGGGTGCGAAGATGGAAGACAAGAGGAGAGTCAGGGTGGAGCCGGTGGGCTGGGAGAGGAGCACAGGGGGCAGCAGGCACGTCTCAAGCATGGAAGCTGGCCCCATGCACCCAGCGCAGCATCCACTGAACGAGGAGTGAAGTTAAGGCTGGTGTTTCAGACCCAGGCCTTAGGGGAGCAGGGCCTGCTGCAGGAATAATACAGGTCAGTGTCTGGAAGGAAGAAGTCAGCAGAGCGGCCCACCTACCAACTGGCCAAGCGCAGAATTCATACAGGGGTGGGGTGGGGGTGGTGATGGAACCACAATGACGGGCAATGTGGTGGTGCCAAAAAATCAGTATCTCACTACAAATGTGACAGGCTAGCATAGGAATCCTTTTGAAAGGACTGGTCAGACGCTTAAAAAAAAAAAAAAAGCAATTATATACGTAACTCCACACCTCAAATGGAAATAGTATTCAAGTAAGAAATTCTGTTGCTTTTCTTCCCCTTTAGGCCTTTACCAGGGACACCTGCAAATAAGAAATACAGGATAAAAAAAAAAAAATCCCGCAAGAATAAAGCACTTTCTGATTGACAAGGACAGCAAAGAACACAGAAGATAGCTAAGTGAAAGGCACCACGTGGAGCTCAGATGAAAGAGCTTTTAAAATTTTTAGGGCGCCAGATTCAAGCGTTCCAGTGGATACTTAAACGTGCTTCAGCACAAAACCGTTTCCTCAGATGCATTAAGGGCTCCAAGAAGGACTTTAGCCACAGTGTGCCGGCTTTGTCCAGAAGGCAGCTGGCACCTCTGTTTGTGTAATGAGCAGAGCAAGGCCTTTCTCCAAGGAGAGAACAACCAACCTCTGACGAGAAGGCCGCCCGGGCCTCTCACACGTATCAAAATTCATCTCCACGTGGGATTTTTTTCCCCCCTCAGAAAAGAGCCTCCACCACTCATGGAACATTGAAAAGTTGCCGCGCTCTCTCTGAGGTGGAATTTCACCTCAGTCGCCTGATTTTGCCCCTCGTCCTCCTCTTCTTGAGGTGGCTCTCTTCTAATCTTAACCCTTGAAGGAGCCAGCGCTCAGCAAGGGTCACAATCTGAGTGGAATTCGAGGGCTCTTCCCTGGTCTCGGGTCCCATACTGGCTAATTAAAAGTTGAGGTCAGGCTCCAACTTCTGGGTCACAATAAATACTCCTGTAAAACCCTCACAGGGTGGGTGGTGGCTGCCTCCGCCAGAGCACCAAACACAGGAATCATACCTCCTTCCAAGTTTATGTGTCTGCATTTAGTATAATAAATTTCACTGTCTTCATGTTTCAACTGAAAACTTTGCTGAAGGCAGTCAGGAAAATCATTCAAGAGTTAAATGTGGCCTTCAATTTCAACGTAAAGTAACGTTGTGCTGCTATAATAACCTAAGGATACTATAAATTGGGGTAAATCTGGAAACATCGGACCCTCTCTGCCTTTCATGACCGAAGACCGGAATCTCTCCTTGCCACCATGACTAGAGTTTAAAGCACTGTTATAATTTGCCAAATTCCAAAACAGTTGGTGTTTTACTCCCCCAACTTTGAAAACTGCATCAGTGAAAAATCAATGCCGAGACAGCTCTATGACTGTAGCCACACCTAAAGCACAAACCAATACTTTTTCCCTGCTCCCCCCCCCCCAAAAAAAAAAAAAAAAAATTCACGAGCAGCCACAGCTGGAACTGTTTTACGCTGGATGGCTGGGTTCTGTGAGAACGCTCTCCTTGTCTTTTGTCTGTGAGGCTAAAAGAAGCTGGACTCAAAGGTAGCGTTCAGTCCCTGGAGGGGCCTGGGTAAACATGAGCCCAAGCCCCCAGCCCCCTCCTGATAAGGTCAGGTGACACGGTGTCAAAAGACAGCCAAGGAGAGGGCTAGAAAGTGCACACACAAGGAGGATGTTTTTCTTTCTCCTGACCAGAGATAGTGAAGAGCAGAAATGGACTTCAAATTTCCTTATTCACTTGAACATGTAAGAAAGGGACTCCCAATATATAGGTACATATACTCACGTTCACTACAGACTGAGACAGGTATAGATGTGTGCAATACATACACACACACACACACACACACACACACACCCCAGATCTGCTGCTGGAGCTAGACTACTTCCTGAATCAATGCACACTTGATTTTAGAACTTGGCGCATCGACTGCTAAACTGTCAAAGCACCCTGAGTTTTCCAATGCAATTCAACAGCAGCAAAATAACACTATGCCACCCATCAGAATCAGGGAAATCATTTCACCCAAAATGCCTGAGTGCTTCCAAAATCTGAACTCAGAAGACAGAGGCTGCTGAGGGCTGGTGGAAAAATAAAAGGGAAAGAGAGAGTTCTAGGGATGAAGCAAGTCTTCAATAACGACGTGAGAGTTGGACAGCAAAGTGGCCACACCACCAGTTATGAAGTGGGTAGAGCAAAAAACATGACAGGCAGATGTAATAAAAGAAAAGCACCATAAAAAAGAGAAGGAGATGAAGAAATATTTCCAAGTAACCAAGACAGATACAGTGGGAGTATTAAAAAAAAAAGAAAAGAAAAGAAACAGCTAAGGTTGCGAAGAAACCACAAAACTGATGATGCACCTGAAAATGAAAACAACTTTTTGCATGTAAACAAAAGAGGTTTCTAGTGAGCAGGAATACCCAGACACATACCCCACCCGCCCCCCCCCCCCCACCATGCTCTCTCTCATAGACATACACACACACACACAGAGGCATCAGGCATCTGACCATTTCAAAAGCAACATCTAAAATTTCATTAAAAAAGAGCCCAGCTGCTTCCTTACTCTGACTTTGTCTTTAAGGACTTAGCTAAGCTGAAGGAGTGGCCAGAAAAAGGAAGAAAAAAAAAAAAAACACACAAAAAAACCACACTTCAACCCATCTCTCTCAAATTCTTTTATTTCAGCAATGCATTAAGCAATCTCCCTGCAGAGTTATTCTCTTCTTCCTGGTGTGGATAAAGCTCCCCCTGGGGAGCTCTGTAATTTCCAGCTTCTCCGAATTCAGGTATTAGTAAAGACCGCTTGGGGACACGCAACAATATAACTCTACATTTTCAGGCATTCGGAGAGAACCCCCTAAGGGTCCCAAGTTCAAATTTCTGAAATGTAGGCATTGTAAAAGGAACCTCGGGGGACTCCAGCAATAGAAATCTGCTGAATTCAAAGCATTTCCTAAGCCCTGGCAGGAGCCTTTGCTCCCACTGGAGGCTTTTTATAAAACATGTGTTGCTGACATGTTGACAGATTGCTCAGTGAAGTGTTAGGTGCATACACAGGCTGGCCATTTAGGGGGACATCAGTTTACCCTTCATCTCTACCTGAAGCACCATGTTTTATACATTACCCGAGGACAGGCAGAAAACAGACACTTTCCAACAAAGTATAGTATCACTTGGCAAAAGACAACCACCCCATACACACACCTCTCTCCACCACCTACAAAACTATAGGTAGACTCCATGGTCCCACTTACACTCACCCGCATGCACGCGCACACATGCTCACAGGCTGACACACGGCTGTACAGAATCTCCCCCAAATCACAAAAAGGTCAGAAAATAAATTAAGTGTACAGTGCAAGGCCCGGCCTTGAAATTGCCTCCATGTATCACCCTTCTGCTACACAGGCCAGAGCTCGGAGGGTATAATGAGCAAAGGAATTTTCTAATGACAGCTGACTGTTGGGAGGTAATCTGATCAAAGGCCGATATTAAATCCAACTTCTGCTCATATCAGGGTATTAGTGATGTACGACTTAATAACCCAGCAGCTCCAAAAGTGCTGCCGTGGCAACACGATGGAAATTGGGATAATAATGTATTCATGGTGCTGGCGACCTGGGGCTGAGTGCGCGCTCTCAGGGGAGGGCACTTCACCCTGAGCCAGACGTGTCTGGGCAAAATCACTTCACAAAGGACAGGAGTGGAATACTGAAGAGCTCTGGCACTGATGAGAGCGTCGATAAGGGGAAGAGTGGAATGAAGTGAACGGAGGGAAGGAAAAACATTTTCTGCAGAGGAGCTTGAGTGGTGCTTCTCTGGGAAACTGATGGGACTCGAGCAGCTCTCCCCGACAAGTACAACCAAAATGGATAATTATTAAATGAACATAAAACTACATTCTCAGCCAAGTGCCGAAGGAGGAAGAGCACCAGCTTGCGTCAAATGACAGGATTTGCATGGTAGCCTCCACCCGGTCCCCGGCCCTACCTACCAGGGAACACGGAGGGGGGCCAGTGTCTGCCACCAACAAACACCCATTCTTCTCAGTCTAAACAGATCCCCCGTTGTGGCTACCATTTTATTCCTAGAGAGGGGGAAGAAAAAAAAGCCATCTGAAGACAAAACAAAGGTCAGACGCGAATCGGTCACTTCTTGGATCCTGCGTCTCTCGCTGCTATGAAAACCAATCTGTACTATTCCTATCCTTAAACATAATCTGAGTGATGGCTCAACACCATTTGGGAAAGAGTAAGGGGACTGGGGATTTAATTAAGCAGGAGGGGGGGTGGAGTGAAGATGCAGCAGCAAGGACCTGGCATCTCAGGCGTTAAGCACAGTGCCCACCTAGCCTCCTGTGACAGGAGACCCCTCTGCTTCCCGGGAGTGAGGAAATGAAACCCCATACAAGGGTGATTTCAATTCCAAATATCTTTTGCAAATTACATCATATGGGACTTATATTTGCTGAAGACATCTTTAGAATATCGGTGAATATTCCAAAAGAAAATTGACGGACCAGGCATGTTACTTTGGGGAGAGGAGGAGAAAACGGCCCATTTTTCTTATCTGGACTAAAATACCTTCTCTGCTATGAGGGCAAGGGCTGTCTCTGTTGCTAATACAGAATATCCCAGAAAGAACAAAGAGACCAAACATAGCCAGCAAAGTTGGTAAAAATGTGGCCTCAAGAAATACTCCTGGGAATGGAGGTGGGGGGGGGGGGGGGGGTGCTCGGCTTCTCTTCTGAAGAAACTGACTCCGGGTAATCACTCTGACATGCAGAGAGACAGAGTGGCGATTCCTAATTTCTGATTCTCGCAGCGCCTGATGCCAACAACGTACACATTGTACTCCTAAGCGCGCTTCCTGCCTTTCCTAGTATTACAGATAATTTGCTAGTTTCAGAGTGTACTTATTACAGGACTGTCAGAGGAGTTTTTGTTTCAACAACACGTTAACTTTACTGCACTTATAAAAAACATTATGTGTCCCCTGTGATTCTCTGTGTTTAAGAGCAGCGAAATGTTATTGATCCCAGTGTGACAAATCAAGAGTTAGGTAATGTCTACAAAACTCAATTTTCTGCAAGACATAAAAACCCTTTTTATGAAACCCCTCCTTAAGAAATTCAGGAGAATTTCAGGAAGAAGGAAAGAAGAAAGAAAGAAAAAAGGTGTGTAAAGGTCAGTGACTACTACTTATTAATATAATGTAAGTCTATTCTAAGGACAGGCAGATGACCACAGAGGCCAATTTAGACTAATATTTACTTTCACTACTGTAAAGAGATATCTGTAGAACAATTTTTAAAAATGACTTTTTGGGACAATGAGTACTTTGGAAAGAGCGGTAGACTGCAGCCAGTTTCCTCTGACTAACTGCCATGTGACTTCAGACGTGCACACAGGTATCCAACTTCTTGTTGGCGGCTCAGGCATTAAGAGTCTGCCCGCTCGAATCTCTCTATAATGGACTTTTGCAGAACTCATTTGCTTTAGAAATGTCACAGTGCTGGAAACATCTCATTCTGATTCACATTAAATCTCTTAATTCCCATGATTTTTTTTTTTTCCCTCCCAGGAAAGAAAAGAATCCCAAAAATGCTTCTTCATCATTGCAATAAGAGGACTTGCAAACCTGGTAGATGACAGGAGGGGGAAAAAAATAAGAGGAGAAGAAACCACGACTGTGTAACATTAATAATCTGGTTGTGATTTGTACCAAATCCATTTGCATGCACAGAAATTTCATAACTCTGCATACATATTTGGATTTTTCCCCCAACTGTTCAGGGACAGTAAGCACTGATACTGCATTTAATTAACAAGCAAATGTGATACCCTTCGATGTGAACAATACTGAGCGGATTGCTTAAGTTCTTACAAAGATAAATGTATTACAAGCATCACCGTACCACCACAGAATATTAGAATAGTCATTTGCTATCAATTTCCCCAGCAAACTTTGGTCTCCCCCAAGGCCAGTCTTTGGTCCACATCTACCCTCAACTCCTCCCTTTTGGGTCTTGGCTTCCATAGTGAAATCTGATTTTCAGATCCACTGGTCGCTCACTCTTTCTCCTTTCTTCTTTTTTCTCCCTCTCTCTTTTTCCTCTACTGCATTCATCATTATTCAGCTGCATTATAACACTTAAAAAAAAAAAACAGCTTTGATAAAAAAAAAAAAAGAGAGAGAGAGAGAAATCATTTGATTTTCATTGCCCTGGAGAGAATTAAATACCCCCAAGGAAAAATTCTGGTACATTCTCTGCACACATTTACATGCAGCCAGTGAAGTAAACATTTCCATAATTGCTCACTTCAGAACACGTTACCCAGTTCCTAGGTACAATAACTGTCAGGAGTCAATGAGGAATAAAGAATTTTCCTGAATCCTTGCACATAACCTGACTAGCATTAATAACTCCACAGTTGTACATAAGTTAAGAAATGGATTACTGCCAGACATCAGCCTTGCTCTGAACACTCTGGTCACGTGCTCTTCGTGCTGCCATTAACAAAATAAATAAATATGTCTTTTTTTGTTGTTGTTAACTTACAGCTATTGATAATAAAAGCGTTCTTTACCTTCCTCCTATTTAGAAGAAAAGGCAATAGCCAAAACTCTAGCTTTTTTTAACCTTGGAATTACAGCAACAACATATGGCTTCCATTTACTTCCAATTTTACTCGTACTGTGAGCTTCTTTGGTGAAGTTGTCTTCTATTGCTAAATGACAAAATGAATGATGAAATTCAGTTGCTATGCTAGAAAAACAAAAAAACAAACCATGGTGGTTAATCCCTAAGGAAAACTGGACTTCGGTTATGAATCATCCTTACCAGCAATCTTGTAAATCTTAAATAAAAGTCTTTATGTCCTAAAAAGTATTGTGAATAAACATTATTTTCTTTTAAACCCCTGGCAGAAAGAGTCCTCCTCCCTCTTCGAGCCCTTTGCATCTGAGGTTAGAGAGTATGCCACGAGCCCTCAGTGATGATTTGAACAAAACTTGCCTTGTGCAGGAGACATCAATGAAAAAAGGGAGCATGTCTGCTCTGCTTTTATTGCCTGCTTGCAGGGCTCCTCATATTGCCGAAACTACAATGAAGAGCTTGAGAAGCACATAATATAAAACCAACCCATTGGCTCTTATGGCATTTGTAATTTTTCTACAAAATGAAAATGTGTATACTTTGTTATCAGATAAATCTTTACAAGCTCCCCACCCCCATCTTTCCCTAGCCAGCCCACTCCTCATTCTCCCCCCCACCCCGACCCCCAACTCTCCTGTGCGGCCTATGCTGTATTCAGTCTTTCTGATGACTTCAAAAAGATGGTCATTGTCTAATTAGGCTGGAACAATGTCTGGGTAAACAAAATATAAATTCAAAAGGAACGGGAAATTACTTTTTAATTTTAAAAATGTGGCCAGCCAGACAGTCAACTTCTACAGACCATAAAAGTGTAGCTCTGTGTGTTATAAACTATTTATGACATGTTCAAGGAAGTTTTTCACCCAGGCAGAAAATATCCTTTTAATAAGCCCTTTTTACTGCAAGACGCTATTATTGGTGTCTTCTTTATTGTTGTTTTCATATTTTCAGCATAAATACGGTGCAAAAAAAGACAAAGGCAATGCCACACACAACTGAAATGTGATACAATTTGCTAAAATGATGAATAAAATTAAAACTGCCTGTCAAAGCAAAATGAAAAGCAATTTTGTTTGCAATGTTCATAGCCGCTACAGAAAAGCAGGCAAATTCATGAACTGCAAGTAGGCTGCAGTTTATAAGCAGCCACAGTAACCAAAGGAGATGCTCTGATTAGTAATAATATCAAGATGAACTGGAGTTGGAAATTCAGAACCTTCTAGTCTTTGGAAAGGCCAATTCTATTCTCTGCTCCCCTGGTCTGACCCAAGAATTAATGTCAGCCTAATCTAGGTGATTATGAACACCTTAGAAGGCTGGTGTCTGATTCCAAAGTTAAATTTCATCAATCATTTCAAGCACTGACACCTGTGAAACAGGTATTCTTTGCCCTTCTTCCCAGGCCCCCCGCTGGGATTCCAGCATACAGACTGAAAATGAGTAAGTAGGCAGAAAGGTGCAAATACCACTGTTTGCTACCAAATTTTAGCCAGAGCACTTTCTACTGAGCTTGGTGTCTTATGCACAGTAGGCCATCTTTTTGAATGGAAGGGTAAATGAATGAATGAATGAATACATAAATTAATTCATTTCTGCACTACAGTCCCTTGTGTTTACAGCATGTACATTTGATTTAGATGAAACATACAGTTTTGTGGGGTGCCTGAGAAAAGGCCAGTCATGAACCCACTGTTAGAAAAGAGGCATTAGACACTTTACTACCACTATTAATAGCCTTGCCAAAATGTTGAGGCTCCAGAATGGAATTCTACCAAGATATAATTGAATGATCAGAAATGTAGGCTCTTTCTTTCACACTCAGCCATAAATAACATCCCGATGAAATTTTTCTCATTGAAAATTGTCTGTAGTAAACACCAAATTCTCCATTTTTACCCTCCATCTAAAGTGAAAACAGACAAAAGTCAAGCATTTCATTGAAATGAGCGCTTCCACACTTATTTGAAAAAAGGTATCAATTAAGTGCAACAAAATGAATAAATGTTCCATATCAGCATTTTGGTTGATGAACATCTCCCTAAGTTCTCATAGGGAATGTTTGAATGGGATCACCTTATTTGACAGTATCCCTTGGTATGGGTCATTCAGAAGTAGTGGGATTAAACACAGCCTCATAAGAGTAAATTATGATTTTGAGCTTCAGACTTGGGATTACAATAATTTAGAGTTAATTCAGAGAAAGCTGATTTTCCCAGTAAGCAATTAGTTCAGCTAGAAGTCTCGTCTTCTACCAGGAGAAATACAGGTGGAAACTGCCTTTAAACATCCAAAGATCCCTGAGTCGATAAACACCACAAACACTACAGATAATTTCACTGTCAATAGACAACCACCACCCTTCTCACCAAGCCCTTGGCATGCCACCTTAGCAGTTAGTTAAACAACACACACCTTTATACGTGTTATTTCCATTTTTCCACTGAGGAAACTGGAGACGATGTAGAATTTTTGAATTTCCAGAATACGATCATCAGTACCCTCTCCAGTTACAATTGTGCTTGAAAAGTGTTTGAGGCTAAAGACATTTTTATCCCAGTGATTTGGAAGTTCCAATCACTTCACCAAGAAAACAAACAACAACAAAAACAAAAATTGTTTCCACTTCTTTTGGCACAAAAAGATTTTAGTACCTGATAGTATTGGCACACGATACACACTTGCTTAATACCTATCAAGAGTAAGAAAAGAAAAAGGGGAGGGAAAAACAAACGAAATACAAAAGGAAAAGTCGTGTCATTAAGGCAAATTTTTTTAAAAGGCCACATGTAATTTTCCCTGGAAAGATCAATAACATGTCTTTGGCTTGAACTCAGTGAGATGAGCATGGCTACTGACATCTATGCATGACGCTTGCCCCTTTCCCACTTTTTGCTCTATCTCCTAAAACTATGACACTGACTCAGATGTCAGACCCTCTAATCTGGTGAATCTTCTATATTTACTGTGAGAATATTCCCAACTTCATAGTTTTTCAAGCTCTGGGCCTCTTAGTTACCATCAGTACCATGTCATGGTACTTATACTTGACACAAAATGTCTTAACATCAGGGAACAGTAAGGGAGCATCTCTACAGAAATGACTCTCCCCAACAGTGGTATTTTTAAAATCTCTCCACAGCCTCCTGGTATCATGGCTAGCTGTGTCTCGTCTGGTGTCCTTTATATGACTACCTGTGCACAGGCACAGGGAAGTTATCAGGAAAAGTGTTAAGTAATGTATTTTCATTAACACACTATATAGTAGTAGGTGGATGCGGTGACCAAGAGGAAAAATGTTATCAACATTGTCAGGGGAATGACCCCCTCAGACAGGAACATACGGCTTCTCTTCTGATTTCTGCCACTACCAGTCATGAAACCTTGAAAGAGCTACCGCTTTACCCCAGATTACTCAAACATGAAAGCAGGAGGTGAGGGGATTAGGAACTAAAGCAGAGACCTTCAAACTATTTTTGCCTACTCGTTCTCCAAACAAAATATTAAGCAGAAGATCCAAGACAAATAAACGTCCTTTTAAGAAAACCACATAGTTTGAATCCAAGATAGGATGCTCCAAGTCCACCCCCCATACCCAGCCCCCCGGCTCCACCCTTTTCTCCTTCTCAAACTATTAGAATTCCTAGACTTCCCAAAGCACAGCCTGAAGCCATTGTATTAAATGATCTCCAAGGTCACTTCGAAGTATACTTGCCTAGTGGTTTCTTTTTTGTGTATTTTACTTTTAATTCTAAGTTGAAATTTTAATTTTCTTAATTCAAGGTAATAAATTGGGAGGGGGAGCTAGAATATAAAATATAGTGAAAAGTTCTGGATACACTGTTGCTTAGTAATCCTTTTAATCAATAATTAAACAAAAATTATCTACCTAATGGCTTCCCCTGTAAGCTATCTTCCATCCCAGAGTTTATCACTAAACACTCCTTCACCTTCTGCCCAGATGAGGGCTCCAAAAAGAGTTGTTGCTGCACTAACAGATTTTCTTGTGCCCGTGTACACACACACACACACACACACACACATACACACACACACTCACTCACTTACTCCGTAATTTCTTAGAGGTCTCTAAACAGACATTACCAAGAAATTTACACCAGAGAATCAATCAATCATTGCTCCAGGAGTACAATATTTAAAACTAGCTTTTCTGGATTCTTCCTCAAGGTGATCGCACTATTGCAGCTCTTTAGAGATTTAACAACAAAATTATTATTTCCAAACTTTAATTGAGCTTCTTAAGATAGGTATTTATGATACTCTTCAAAACACTTGGAGATTTTATGCTCTACGGTGGAATATTTTGTTGTTTTATTAGTTTTCACTTTTTATATTTCAGGTATTTAAATAGTATTATGTGACTTTATCTGGAAAATAAATCAATTTGGCAATTTGCTTTTAGCAAACGGTGATTCCATAGTTTCTTGAACATGATACAACCTTCAAGCAAGCCATCCCCCCTTCAAGCCTCCACCAGAGGATATTTTATAACTGCCACATGATTTAAATTAAAGATCCATTTTGAAGGCACAACACTTTTTCAAAAAAGTCATGTCTTATGATTAGCAAATAAAGGATGAGTTTTTTTTGTTTGCCTGCAAATAATTTCTCCAATCTAGAGCATGAGAAGAGAACTCAAGTTAAGGAATATTATCCTTCGTAAGCAGTAACCTAGAATCTTAAAATGTTCATCTTTATCATTGGTATTTTGAAGCTGCAACTTTGATCCATATCAACATAAAAAAGAAATGATTTTATTAACATTCTCTTTCATTACTGGATAATACTCTGCAACGCCGTTACTACTGGGGAACTATTAAGGGTTTCCCTGAAAGAGGAATTCACGATGATTTTAAAATAATAAGAGTAATAAAAATGTCTTGGTTTCTCTAGATAAGATGAGCATTTTCATTTTCTCCTTGCTTTCATTTTCTGCTGATCCTCTGGTCAACTTGCATCTAGGTATGATCCAAGAGACTGCATTAATCAATAAAGATGCATTGAGCATGGGAAAATAATTATGCTACAAATTAATTATCAAATTTGATTCTAAAGGCCTGGATCTCATCCTCCATACTCTGAAAAAGCAGGCCTTCATTTATTAATTTTTTAATTATTAGACTGGTAGCAAGTGTTATTTCTCACCATGTGTAAATCACACTTGCAGGTGACAAAAAAGGACGTGTGGTAGCAAATTTATCTCCACCTCTTACAATTGCCTTCCATCTTTAGGGCAGTGCGGTGTTGCTGGGTTAAGTCACTTGAGTCACGTCCGACTCTTTACACTGCTACGGACTGTAGCCGGCCAGGCTCCTCTGCCCGTGGGATTCTCCAGGCCGAGAATGCTGGAGTGGGTTAAGCCATGCCCTGGCATCAAACCCATGTCTCTTACGTCTCTGGAATTAGCAGGTGGGTTCTTCATCACTAGTGCCACCTGGGAAGCTCATTGAAAAGCAGGTTTGGGCATAAATCTTTCTGTACAGCTATCTCTGGCGTCTTTTTCTCTTTCACATAAAGTTCCTTTTTAAAAAAAAAAAAAAAAAAACTGATTTAGTGTACATATTTACAAGAAAGTGCAGGAAAACAAATGGACACCCTAAATAATTATAACAAATGTGTGTGTGTGCAAAGTTGTGTCCAACTCTTTGTGACCCTTTGGGCTGTAACCTGCCAAGCTCCTTTGTCCATGGGATTTTTTCAGGCAAGAATACTAGAGTGGGCTGCCATTTCCTCTTCCAGGGGATCTTCCTGATCTAGGGATCAAATCCAGATCTCTTGCGTCTCCTGCATTATAGGTGTATTCTTAACAGGTGTATTCTTAACCGCTGAGCCATTAATTTGTATGCATGAAATGACTACACTAGACAAGAATGAGAATACTGCTAGCAACCTAGAACTTCCCATCAGCTCCTTCCATTCCATCTATTCTATTTTCCCTAAAGGCAGCTACCAACCGACTTTTGTGGTAATGATTTCCTTTCTTTCTTCTTGTTATCCTACCTTTGTACACAACCTTAAACCATATAGTCCAGCTTTGCCTGGTTTTGAACTCTATGTGAATGGATTCACTCTGAATACATCCTCTGTTGTCCTACTTGAGTCAGCTCTACATGTGTGGGGGTTATCCATCTTCTTGACTGTAGCCATAGCTCATTCATTTTCCTTGCTGATAATATTCCATTATTTGAATGCCCACAATTTTTCTCCTGGTTGGACATCTGAGTTGTTTCCAGTTTTGATCATTACAGACACTGCTGCTATGAATATTCTGTTACGTGTCCCCCTTACACATGTTTCTCTAGGGTATCGAGAAGTGGGCCTGCTGAGTCACAGAATTTTCATATCTTTAAGTTTACATGGATAACGTCAAACCATTTTTCCAAAATGGTTCTACCAATTTGCATTCCCATCTGCACTGTCTGAAATTCCCCATCATCCCAGATCCTTGTCAACACTTAGAATTGTCACACTTTTTGCCAATTTGGTGGGTATGTGGCCTAAGAAATTTTGCTTTTGTCACATTCCTGTTGCCTTGTTCAGAAGCACTGCATAACCACAGACAGCATGGAAACAGGTGAAGGTGAGTCCTTTCTTTCTGTTTCTTATCTATCTCTTTCTCAATGGCCCTAGTCAGTGTTAGACCTTGTGGTTTAAAAACTACCTTCTTACTCTATTTCATTTCCTTTTATCTTCTATAACTTTACAAAATAGACTGTGTAGATCTATGATCCCTGGTAATACTATCCCATTTGATAGGACCACTAGGTACAAAAAGTGTAATTCCTCAAAGAGAAATTGCTGCTAAGTGCCACTACCCTCTTCTGTAGATACTATTTTATTCAGTAATACTATAAGTTACACTTGAATTCTTCCATGTACAGAAATTTCACATTTTGAGCATCAATTTCAAATATGCAAGTCGCACATTTCCTATTTGCCTAGACTTGCTACAAATTTGGGACTTGAAATTCTGTCTCCAAAAACAGTCATACTTCATTCTAAATAGAAGTCCATTGTTGACAGTCTTGAGACTTAAACCTCAGGAAGTTGGTGAGGTGTATAAGGAATGGGAAAAAAAGATCAGAGAATTTTCCTTGAACAAACATTCTTCCTTAGTGTTTTGACCTTCTCAGATCACACTGGGGGATGTTTACATTGAAGAACCTGTCTAACTTCCTCTCCGTCTCTGCAAATACCTTCTTTTCCTCAAGGTCAAGTTCAAGTCTCCCCTGCCATGAAGTAGGCCTTCCTGGAACAGGATGAACCTTAATAACCTCTCACGACTTAACTATACACTTTGGTACTTAACTATATTCTCTAAGATGTATCTCCTTGTGTTTAATCATAATTCTAATAATTGGACATTAAGTTCCTATAAAACAGAAACCTTTCCTATTTTGTTAAATGCTGCATCCTCAAGAAATTGTGCTTGGAACATAGTTGATGCTAAAAAATAAGTACTAAATGAATGAATGAAAAAAATTTATTTTTTTCTGTACTTGTTTGATATGTGATCACCTTATGGATGTTAAAGATTCATAAGAAGCAATCATTTCTTTGTATCACTTGGTTTCCCCTACATCATTAAAGGTGACAGATGTATAATATATTGAAATGGACACAAAGTAAGACCCACAATCCTTAAGATTGGCACTCCTTCAAAAAATCTATAATATAAAATTGAAGTTAAACTAGAGAATATATTAAATAAAATAAGGACAAATACCTGGCATTTATATTTTATAATCCAGTTTTTCTAACAGATACTAGAGTAAGTAGGTGCTAGTCATCATCAGAGTCTATGATAGCTTGCACAAAATCAATTGATAAGATTCAAGCTACAGCAAATCCATGCAAAATTCTTATCAAATCCTTCCTGACTTGTTTAGTGTCATCAAGATATTAAAAGAAATCATTGCTGAAGTGCTTTGAAAGTGCAAGACTATAATACAGTTTGCTACTAGAAAATATAAAACATGAATGTAAACACTACTGAATACAGTATGACTTCAGAAAAGAATAATATTGCAATACCATGAAAGTTCTGCCCAAATGGAATACCTACCCCACTGTACTGTGTCAAAAAGCAGACACAGACCACAGGGCCTTGAGGGAAACTGCAAATACAGAGAAATCAACAATTCCTCCACCTGTACGGAGATGAACACTCTATTTTAAAGGAATACCTATATAGATGCTCTTGTTTGCAAGAAGTCAGAGTTAGATGTGTCAGACATTTCTGTCCATTTTTATTATAAGAATCTCCATAAGTCCTTGGTAAAAATCCTCAAGTAGAAGTCCTTCCCACTCTTAGACGTCTCAACTGAGTCATTCATAGATAAGGATATTCATTCATTCACTTAACATTTACTGAGGTCCCACTATGTACCAAGAACCTGGGCAACATACAACACATTTAATTATTGATGCCAGTGTTTTGTTAAACAGAGTTTTTTCTTTGTTTTGAAAAAAATCCCTTAACTACTGTAGAGCTATTCTGCTCAGAAAGCACAGGTTAGTCCTGAGTTTCATGTAGGTCACAGAGGAAAAAAGTGTGAATAATCACACAAAGAAACACAAAATATACCAAAACCTTTGGACTACCGACTCTGCCGGCCTGTTCTTCCAAATGACGTCATAATCAAAGGTCTCTACCCATTAATGAATCTGGGACAAAGGCATACAGCCAGAACATCTCTCAGACACATTCTGCCTGCGTTTTGGCACATGGACAGGTCAGTGTAAATTTAAGATTAGGCTTTAGGCTTCTTAGGGCACCTCTCTCCTGTTAAATCAAATCTAAGGTTAAATCAAATTTAAGGTGTTGTTATATCAAATCTAAGGCTCGAATGAAGAGATGCAATTACACTACTCATCCTTCCTCATCCCCTGCTGTCACATCTCAAGCAACTACAATCCTAGGACCTTTACACCCCTTTAAAGATGTCTTTGGAATTCAGTTTCCCCTCAGATTTTTACATTTTTAAAATGAACAGCTGGGTGCTCAGAGGGGTACTTTATACGATTTTCCTTGACCCTGCTCCACTGCAGTGATTGCACTGGCTTATTATATTTTAAGGAACAATAATCACTATGAAGCATAAGATATTAGACTTGGCTGGTTTAAAAGAAAAAATAAAGAGCACTGGAGGAGGAATAACTCATTACGCTGGAAAGATGGGGAGCAATTCACAGGTAGTAGTAACTGGAACACACGTGTGCCTTCACTGAGAGAAATTAAAACATTCTAAAGTTTCACTCTAGACGCAGGATCGCATCACTCTTCTGAACAGGGAGCCTGCCCTGAAACAATGCAGCCCTGGCTCCCGGCCAAATGACCAGACCACAAACCTGGATACACCTTGGACAGCGGACATCCTGGGCGCAGCAGCAGCAAAGTTCCAGCTCCCACCACTTCCCACGTGGAAAGCCAGCAAAGAAAAACAATCTAGCAGTCACGTGATCCAGGTTTGTCATCCTCTGCATCTGTCTCCACGTGTAAACATCTCAATGCAGGAGGAAACTGACTCATCCCTGTCAGGAAAAGTCCGTTTTCCTCTGCCTAGCATCTACCAGGACTTGGCCCACGTGAGGTCTGGGTAGGAAGCCCTACAGGACACGCACTTTTAACTTTACAAAGCACAAGTCCATCTGCTTCAAACATGTTCATGCTACAAAGCCCAACGCAGGAGTCCTGGGACAAATGAATAAGGTGAAACCAAGTAACAAACAGAGATTGATTTAAAATAGAAATTTTCTATGAACCAAGGGGTAATGTGGAAAAAAGTAACTGTGAGGAATTCTGAATACAGATAAAATGATGAACTTCAAAATTATGGAAACTGTAGTTACTTTCATTGGGAGACAAATACTTTAGGCACTACTCAATTATTACACTGTCTTCTACTCCTAATAGCACTTAGAAGATTAGAGGGGAAAACATTGTAACCTCTTTCATAAAACCGTTCAGGTGAAAAAAAACCTCTGTATTTGACCAGTGGTTCTTTATCAGTAAAGATGCCCACTGACATATGACAATAGGTTGTTGTCGTATAGTCACTAAGTCTTGTCCAACTCTTTTGCAACCCCAGGGACTGTAGCCTGCCAGGCTCCTCTGTCCATGGGATTTCCCAGGCAAGAACACTGGAGTGAGTTGCCATTTCCTTCTCCAGGGGATCACCCCAATCCAGGGATCAAAACCATGTCTCCTCAGTTGCCAGGCAGATTCTTTACCACTGAGTCACCAGGGAAGTACCATGACAATAGGATTAGAACATTAAGGAAGGGGATACAGTTTAAGAAAGTACTGTATATAAATTCTTGTTTCCAGTGTCTCAGTTTGATACAGAAGATTAATTAAAATTACATGACAGACTTGGAAAGAGAAGTGATCATAAGAAAGACTTGGGTTTCTGTAGTAAGTTGTGTTTCCCAAGGACATGACAACAACCCCCAGCCCCCATGACCTTATTTCATCGTCAGAAAGTGGAGTTGGTTTCCCTTCCTTTTGAATTTGAGCTGGACCCGGTACTTCTGTTAACCAACAAAATAAGATGGACATAACACTGTGTTTTTTCTGAGCCTGGGTACTGAAGTACAGAAATTGAGACCTTGGAGCACTCCTTGGAACTCAGGCCCCTGATGTGAGAAGCCAGAGAGAGGGAGAACCAAGGCTCACACCCCCTTGCACAACCCTAGCTAAGCACCCAGTGGCAGCCAGGACCAGCCATGGGGACCTCCAAGTCAACCTCATGAAAACCAGGAGACCCAATCAGCCAACCCAACCTTGAAAAGTACTAAATCATTATTGTTTTTAAGCCACTAACTTTTATGGTGGTCCATTACCCAAAAACAAACTAAAAATATCAATGTTGTGTGTGTGCTAAGTTACATCAGTCATGTCTGACTCTTTGCAACCCTATGGACTGTACCCGTGAGGTTCCTCCGTCCATGGAATTCTCCAGGTAAGAATACTGGAGTGGGTTGCCATGCCCTCCTCCAAAGGATCTTCCCGACCCAGGGATCGAAACTGCATCTCTTATGTCTCCTGGATCTGCAGGCAGGTTCTTTAACACCACCTGGGAAGCCCCCAAAATATCACTAATACTTTATTAAAGCGACATTATAATATACTGACTTACACACAGATACACATAATATGGCAATATAATAAGAATGGTTATTTTGAAAATAAATGTTTTGATCTAAGGGTGTATAAGTAAGAGAATATTCTCATTTTGGTATGTCTTTACACCTCTTATTATTAAAAGTTTTGGAGGTATTAGAAAGATCATAAAATGTCCCAAAGCAAACTTAAGTAAAGGAGCTACTGCAAATTTTGAAAGTTATAATAGAAATATTACAGTTCCTCAAAAACATTTACAAATATTTAATCTCAGCAAAGATATTAAAAAGGCTTATGCTCCTTATATTGAAAACTTTCTGGGGAATTCCCTGGCAATCCAGTGGTTAGGACTCCCCACTTTCATTGCTGGAGCCCAGGTTCAATCCCTAGTCGTGTCTGACTCTTTGCGACACCATGGACTGTAGCCCACCAACCTACTCTGTCCATGGGATTCTCTGGGCAAGAATGCTGGAGTGGGTTGCCATGCCCTTCTCCAGGGGATCTTCCTGACCCAGGGATCGAACCTGGGTCTCTTGCATTGCAGGTGGATTCATCGCTGCTGAGCCACCATGGAAGCCCAGAATACATCTACTTACAGATAAATATCTGGTACAACTTCTGGATCAAAACAAAAGTGCCCACTTGAAGAAGGCAAGGGCATCACCCTCTAAAAAGCTGTTATTCAACCTGGAATGTGCTTCAGGGTAATGGCTTGTGGTGTGGTCCATTATTCATCTCACCTTGATGAAACAACTGGGAAAGTAAAACCACCTCTGGACTTGGAGTCAGAAGTTCCATATCTGAGTCTTGGTAGGGCCAGTGGATTGCTAACTGACACCGAGTCTGGATTTTCTGTTCCGTAAAAAGCAAGTGGGACCAGATGAACTTAAGGGCCTTCTTAGTGCTAACCTTGCATTACTCTACTCTTCAAAACCAAATGGAAAACTGCTGTCTTCTACAGCCCTCTGTGTGTGTTGATTATCTAGTGTACTCTTGAATTTCCCCTATTTGTTTGTAGATGCCAGGGGGTAGGTGGCAGGAAGAAGGGAGATGAGAGAAGAGAGCAGGGTGCATGGCAGTTGTTAGAGGCATGTAACATGCATGAGGTGAAGAAGCAGGGATGTCACATGCTGCCTGCTCAGCAATGGCAGATGGCCTGGGCAGGTCCATGTTGCAAGCGAGCAATAGTAGGCTAGTGGCGCCTTGGTGATATGTCACATCCAGGAAGCAGGTGAGTGAGGTACTTTCATTCAACTGACTTCTACGTCCCAAGGCACACACAGAATGGAGAATATTTCACAATGTTTTCTTAGAAAACATAGTTTCTGGGGTTAAGCAGGATGGTGTTGAGGTTTGTTGGGTGCACAGAAGTTCCATGTGCTGTACTGTGTTTGGAAAATGTTCCCTGGAGTCCTACATCCAAAATAAGCATGACTTGGCTGTATTAAGGACTTCTGCTTTAATAAAGATATGTTCTATCTTTCCTTGTAGGAATACTAACATTTGAAACAATCAAGATGGACAAAGCAGAGAGCCCTAGATTACAGTTCTGCCCTGGATTCAAAAACAGTTTCTCCATTGGAAAATCTGATGTGCTATTTGCTAAATAATTAAAGAATATAGGTTATCAACCAGAGAAAACGGTCTGTCCATGTTGGGAGTTTAAAAGGCTCTTATGTTTTAGCAGGTATTCTAAATTATACATGCTACTGGAAGCGAGAAATATCACCAGTCATATGAAAGAACACAAAATCCAAATATTCAAGTATGCTAATTGTGGGAGAGACTATGTCAGCTGCCTACCTCAAAATCCATTTTTCCATTCCAATGAGATGTAAGTGGCATTACTGTATGGGGTTGATGGAAAGAATGCTTAGGGGGAGCCCACTCAGACTGGAAGCTCTCATCTCTTTTGTCTTCTTTTCCTCCTCTCCATCTGGACATGATGACATGGACACCAGCAGCCAGCGTGGCCTGCTTCACAATGTCAGCACCACCATGAGAGGCAGAGTGCCAAGAAGGAAAACCAGCTCTATATTGCTCATCTCTAGAATTCTCACATGTAAGCGAAAAATAAACTTTTTTCTAATTTAGGCTGCTGTTCTTTGAGGTTCTTCTGTTGTACATATTTATAGTGTTAGTCACTTCAGTCGTGTCCAACTCTTTGCAACCTCATGAACTGTAGCCCGGTAGGCTACTGTGTCCATGTGATTTCCCAGGCAAGAATACTGGAGTGGGTAGCCATTCCCTTCTCCAGGGGACTTTCTCAACCCAGGAATCAAACCAGGTCTCCTGCATTGCAGGCAGATTCTTTACCATTTGAGCCACCTGGGAAGCCCACATATTTATAAAACTTACAAATTTATCCAAACTCTACTTTCAATTTTAGACACCTAAGCCTCGCGACTCAACCTACATTTGGGGCCCAAACTCCTACTTGATATAAATGGCTTATTAATTGCACATGGAAGAGAAAAAGGATATCTTGGGTGGTCAATCATTCAGTGTATTTTGTTAAGTAAAATAAAAATGTTTAGAAGTAAGCTCAATTTCTTTTCGCCATCTCAATACAGAAATCGGTGGTTGAGAAAATCACTGAAGAGCCTGATTTCTCAATCTTCTCATTTTCTAGAGGAGATAATATTGACCTGCCTCATGAGCACAGGCAGAGGATTAACTAATTAAGTGATTGTCAATCACCATGAAAATATAAATTTAAAGAAGCAATAAGACTTTTCATTAAACTATTAATAGCTGTGATAGTAATTTCTTCCTTCACCGGAGAAAATTTACATTCAATGAGCACCAAAGGCTCATAGCATAATAAGAATAAAACTTAAAAGAAAATTAAGTCTGAAGACACTTCACGACCTTTCAACAAAAGCACTGGGCAAAAGATGCTACTATCAAATGTAGGGTCGTGGAGACAGGCCCAATATATTTCTAATGAATAAAGAAACTTCCCATGGTAGTCCATGTGGGTTAATTTCTTTCAGAGGAGCACTCACTTTTCAGGTGTTCATGGATTCTACCTACTTGATTCTGCTCAAGCTACTCACAAAACCACTTAATGCAGACATGGATTTCTTTTTCCTTGTTAGTAACTACCCTCCTGTTTCCTTATTTTTTGCACACCTACATTTAGAAAATTAAGATCATGGCATCCAGTCCCATGACTTCATGGCAAATAGATGGGGAAACAGTGGCAGACTTTATTTTGGGGGGCTCCAAAATCACTGCAGATGGTGACTGCAGCTATGAAATTAAAAGACACTTGCTCCTTGGAAGGAAGGTTATGACCAACCTAGACAGCATATTAAAAAGCAGAGACATTATTTTGCCAACAAGGTCCATCTAGTCAAGGCTATGGTTTTTTCAGTAGTCATGTATGGATGTGAGAGTTGGACTATAAAGAAAGCTGAATACCAAAGAACTGATGCTTTTGAACTGTGGTGTTGGAGGAGACTTTTGAGAGTCCCTTGGACTGCAAGGAGACCCAACCAGTCAGTCCATCCTAAGGGAGATCAGTCCTGAGTGTTCACTGGAAGGACTGATGCTGAAGCTGAAACTCCAATACTTTGGCCACCTCATGCAAAGAACTGACTCATTGAAAAAGACCCTGATGCTGGGAAGGATTGAAGGCAGGAGGAAAAGGGGATGACAGAGGATGAGATGGTTGGATGGCATCACCGACTCAATGGACATGAGTTTGGGTAAACTCTGGGAGTTGGTGATGGACAGGGAGGCCTGGCATGCTGCAGTCCATGGGGTCACAAAGAGTCAGACACGACTGAGTGACTGAACTGAACTGACTGACAGCACTTTTGGGCTTCCCTGGTGGCTCAGCTGATAAAGAATCTGCTTGCAATGCTGGAAACCTGGGTTCAATCCCTGAGTTGGAAAGATCCCCTGGAGAAGGTAATGACTACCCACTCCAGTATCCTGGCCTGGAGAATTCCATGGACTATATAGTCCATGGAGTCACAAAGAGTCACACACGACTGAGCAACTTTCATTTGACAGCACTTTTGGACTTCCCAGGTAGCTCAGCTGGTAAAGAATCGTCCTGCAAGGGAAGGGACCCTGGTTCAATCCTGGGTCAGGAAGTTCCCCTGGAGAAATGATAGGCTACCCACTCCAGTGTTCTTGGGTTTTCCTAGTGGCTCAGATGGTAAAAAAAATCCACCTGTAATGCAGGAGATCTGGGTTGGGAAGATCCCCTGGAGGAGGGCATGGCAACCCATTCCAGTATTCTTGCCTGGAGAACCCCTATGGACAGAGGAGCCTGGCGGGCTACAGTCCATGGGGTCACAAAGAGTCAGACAAGACAGCACTTTTACAGGCACTGGGCCTTGCTTTGGACTCCTGAATACTCTTGAGTGTATGACTTCCTGTGACACAGTGCTTGTGTGTGTGTGTGTGTGCACATGCTTAGTTGCTCAGTTGTGTCTGAGTCTTTGCCACTCATTGGACTGTAGCCCATCAGGCTCCTCTGTCCAGTGAAACTATTTTCTGGATGAGATATCAAAAATTTAACTGAAAGTCTTTTTTTCTCCATCAGCAATCCTCTACCTAGGATGTGCCATCTTGCCTTAGTGTCCCCCCCTCACCCCATTCTGTTCACGTCATCATGGTCTCTCCGGTGGAGGTCACCTCGGGCATTTTCCACAAGGCCTCCCCTGCCAGCTCCTCTACACACTTCCCATTCCCTTTTTTGGACATTCATAGAGCTTATTGCTTGTATTAGCCATTTTACAATACAGTGCCACAACAATAATACGTTTTTAGGCATGTGTGTTTTGTTCAACAAGTGCCCAGGAAGACCCTTTGCAAATACAGATTCACATTTCTTTGTGCCCTCACAGTGCGCAGCAGAAGATGGGAACACAATAAAAACTCACTAATACAAATGTGTCCACACTAAGGACGTTGCTTTAATGGTTTGTTGTGTTGTTTAGTCACGAAGTCTTATCTGAGTCTTTGTGACTCCATAGACTGTACTCACCAGGCTAGGCTCTTCTGTCCATGGGATTTCCCAGCAAGAATACTGGAGTGGGTTGCCATTTCCTTCTCCAGAAGATCTTCCTGACCCAGGGATGAAACCGGCATCTCCTGCTTGGCAGCCAAGTTCTTTACCACTGAGTCACCTGGGAAGCCCAACCCCTATCTTTAATAGCTGATGCCCTGCAAAAATAGCCAACTGTTTTTATGGTCACTTGTTGCACAAATGCATTTCTCTAGGCTCTTTTCCCCTAGAAAACAGAAATACAAATCTCCCACATTTAAATGAATTCACTTAGACCAGATGATTTTCCAAACCATTTATCATCAGAGCCTCTATTACTGCCAGACCAATTTCATGATGCTTATGCATGCCTAGTAACAGGGAGGTGTGAATATTTTTAATTGCACTAAACTAAAATTAATATTTTATAAGCTTTGAACTAATCCACAAAACCAGGGAAAAATTTTTTTAAACATTCTAAAAAAATGTAGGGGAAAATTCTGTGACACTGACTAAATGAGCTATGAAGATAACATGATATCCATTGCATCAGTACAAGTATCTTTCTTATACTTACACACACCAGAGTTCAGGCCAAAAACTTATGTCAGGGTCTTAGTTTTTAGTATTTTATATATAATGAAGTTAGAACACGTGTGAACATGCTGAGTTGCTTCAGTTGTGTCCGACTCCTTGCAACCCTAAGGACTGTAGCCCGCCAGGCTTCTCTGTCTACGGGATTTACCAGGCAAGAATGCCGGAGTGGGTTGCCATGCCCTCCTCCAAGAGATCTTCCCGACTCAGGGATCAAACCCACATCTTCTGAATTACGGGCGGATTCTTCTGCTGAGCCATTGGGAATCATCTCTCTTCCATACAAATCTGAACATTAAGGTCTTACTAAAATGGTAATGAGCATGTTTAATTAAGCTAATCCATATTTACCCCTCACCTCATTCTCTCTAGCATCAATCATACATGAGTCTCTTCTGAATTTTAAAAAGGGTAGAATTTAGGACATTATCAGGTATTAAGTCACAGTAACTCTTCTGAAACCTCTCAGGTTTTTGGAAGATATTCAAGTCTGGAATCTGAATCATGTGACATATCTTTAAAGGAATCCTTTAAGCATCCACTGTGTACCAAGCACCTTACTAGAATGACATACCTGTCATCTCATTTAGTCACCACAATCCTACAAGACTGGCAATATTATTACCTTTTTATGATTGCCCCTACTTTACAGATAAGGGTATTTTAGATTAAACATTTAAGTCATCTACCTAAGACCACACAGCTAGTTTGCGGAGAACAGGGAAGGGCATGTGGGGCAGCCAACCACCATAGCCCAGCATTCCGTACATTATACGCTGATACCGACAAGGCTCTTTTTACCTATTTTAAGATTTCAGAAGTTTTGTTAATTCATTTTTCCTTTCAAAGTTTGGTAAGAATTAATTACTACCAAATAATTATATTGATTTTTTTTAAGTTAATGGAGTTCATTATTTTTAATGAAAATAATACTAAGAAAGATGATGGGAACTATAACTCTGAAAGTCAGCCATAAAGCAACCTGTTAAGATTCACAGGATGGTCGCGGATTCCAAGAAAAAAAAAAAAGAAGAGCAAACTTAAATCTATTTGGAAATTGCTTTTGGGAGGCGGGGTATGAGGTGGGTGCTGGTGGGCATAACAAATAATTCCTAAGGAGTAATATTTCCTACAGAGATGGACCTTAGGATATACATGCTGGGCTTCCGTGGCCTCTCAGATGGTAAAGAATCTGCTTACAATGCAGGAGACGTGGGTTCAATTCCTGGGTCAGGAAGATCCCCTGGAGAAAGGAATGGCTACCCACTTCAGTATTTTTGCCTGGAGAATTCCATGCGCAGAGGAGCCTGATAGGCTACAGTCCACGGGGTCACAAAGACTTTGACATGACCGAGCAACTATCACTAATCCTGTGAGAACAGAGCATCGTTCTTAGCACCCATTTGCTGAATTCCACCAAACCTCAGGTGTCAAAATTCCTCACCTTTAGAGAAAAGAACACTAGCCAACCTTCAAGTTTTCAGACATTTGGAGCCCACCAGGTTCCTCTGTCTGTGGGATTTCCCAGGCAAGAGTACTGGAGTGGGTAGCCATTCCCTTCTCCAGGGGATCGTCCCAACCCAGGGTTTGAACCTGCATTGCAGGCAGATCCTTTACCATCTGAGTCACCAGGAAAGCACCTTTGCTTTTTCAAGGGGTCATTTCCACCTGCTTTAACACTCCCAACTACAAGGGGTCTTACACTCAGGAGCCAGCATGTATGAAGTAACCAACCTGAGGAAGAGGGTTATCCATTATTGGAACCAAGGGGGAAATTCCAGATCAGAAACAGTGTTTCAAGAATGGGAGCAATCTTGGGGATAAACTTAGGTAACTGACAAAGGGAAAACTAAACCAGGACTCAAGGAAACAGAAAGTATAAGTGGCCTAAAGTCTACCTCTGGGTTCTGGCCTATGTAAAAAAAAATGCTGTTCCAAACAATTTGAGCCAGGAAAGCATTTCAAATTTAACAGGAGCAAAAGTGAATTTACTATCCTAACTTCCAATCCTGCTTCCTCCTCATTCCTGGTTTCAGGTGATGACCACTCAATGCACCAGAGACCTGGGGCTTGTTCTAATCTTTTCATTGCTCTTATGCAGCAAAATGCATCAATCTCTACATCTGAATGATTCTACCCTTTAAATAGGGTATATGAATTTGGTCCTCCACTCTACTCCTATGACCACAGAACTGGTGTTGGCCTCATCTACTCTTACTAGACTAGTGCCATTGCAAGAGCTGCTTCCTTGGAATCCCTCACCCTGCCCCATATTTTCCCTGTTAAATCTATAGGCCCACACACAGTCCAATCTGAGCATGTATTTCCTGCCCTCCCCACACTGCGTAAAACCTTCGATGGCTATTCACTGCCTAAAACAGTAATTATCAAATATTCTTAAGCTTCTAAACTCAATACAAAAATGAAACCTTACTTGAATCTCCATTATATAAAACCTCCATTATATACAACAATTCCAGCCTGGGCTGTTCTGGTTTCAAGGAATGGAAGAGCCCTGATAACTCTACTCCTTACCTCCATGCCTCCCTGGATGATATATACCTGTGAGGTTCCTCAGAGCACTTGGAGAAGCACAAGGCAGGGGATCAAATTTAACTTACTAGGGTGGCCCCGCCATGGCCAGACCCATCTCCCCTTTCTGATTCATTGCACTAACCAGCTTTCAGAATGGCCTCCAGTGAACCCCACCTCATGGGATTCATGCTTCTGTGTAATTCCTTCTCATATCATACCCAGGGTGGTCTGTGTGACCAGTAATAGAATACAGCAGAAGAAATGTCACTTCCAAGATTAGGTCATAAGAGACATTGCAGCTTCTGTCCCCACACCTCCTCTTTTCCATACCTTTTCCTCTTACCTCTCTTTCCTCCTCTTACTTAACTTGTTCTGGAGTAAGTTAGCTGGCAGGCAGGAAGTAACCCTACTGAGAGGCTCGTGGTGTAGTGACTAGGCCCAGGTCTCTAGTCAGTAGCCACGTGGTTGGAATTAGAAGTGAATCCTCTAGCTGACTAATACATTCATATTCTCTCACTACTTCCCAATCTTGTTCTTTCCTCTACCTTGACATTGTCCCAGCAGATACTACGCTGTTTTGCCTCTCTTTCCTATTTTTCTTTCCCTTATGTCTGCCAGAAATTCCCCTCCCCACCTGTTTTCACTAGAGAACTCTCTCACCACCGAAGGTGTCACATACTTCAGGAAGCCATACCTGAGTCCGGGTTACACTCAGAGACCCCCCTTCAACCATTTTTTTCTCCCAGAATATTCTGGGCCTTCCATGTCCAGTAGTTATTTGACAAATAGTAGAAACTTGATACCACTCCAGTACTCTTGCCTGGAAAATCCCATGGACGGAGGAGCCTGGTAGGCTGCAGTCCACGGGGTTGCGAAGAGTCGCACATGACTGAGTGACTTCACTTTCACTTTTCACTTTCCTGCACTGGAGAAGGCAATGGCAACCCACTCCAGTGTTCTTGCCTGGAGAATCCTGTGGATGGCAGAGCCTGGTGGGCTGCCGTCTATGGGGTCGCACAGGGTCGGACACAACTGAAGCAACTTAGCAGCAGCAGCAGCAGCAGCAGAAACTTGATAAATGTTCATTGAATTGAACCGCTGATAAATGTATAGCAGGTTGCATGCTAAGTTGCTTCAACAGTGTACAACTCTTTGCAACAGCTATGGACTTGAGCTTGCCAGGCTCCTCTGTCCTTGGAATTCTCCAGATAAGAATATTGAAGTGGGTTGCCATGCCCTCCTCCAGGTGATTTTTGGACTCAGGGATTAAACCTATGTCTCTTAATGTCTCCTACATTGGCAGATGGGTTCTTGACCATTAATGCCACCTGGCAAGTCCCAAATGCACAGTAGTGTGTAGGGAAAATAACTATAGTGAGGTGCTAGTCATTTCACTATCTCTGCATGGTATTTTTAGTGTAAAAAGGAATGGAGACATATAGTTTTCATCATACTAAGCCAAACTGCAGTATCTAATCAATGTAATAACATCTGTATTAATAAGCACATGTCAGTTTTAAGCTGATATTCACAAGAAGAAAGTTATCACTGTTTCATCATGAGGTCACCTCTGAGTGACCACCTGCACAGATTTAGGCAAAGCATGGTCCTTTGCTTTTTTCAAGGCACTGCGACAAATTAACTGCAAAGGGCAAACCATCTGCTTGAGGAAGGAAGTAACAGAAATAATGGAAGGAGGGAGAAAAAAACTGAGGTAAGGGAGAGGGGCTGTGTTCAGCTATGCTACTTGAAAACCAGACCATCACTTCAGGCCAAATGACAAAATGATATCAATAACTCCAAAAGAAGTTTCACTTAGGTTTCCACATGCTGAAGAAGGTGATACTAAGAAGTGATTGAGTTTAGAAGATTATACCCTTTCTCGTAATAGAGAGATGTGGTTCCTGTCCTAAAAATAAGACCTTGGGAAAGAAAGAAAAGAAAAAGAAAAAAATCAAAAGAACAAACAAAAAAATATGATGGAGGAGGGGGAAGTGCTAAATTACAGGGAGACAAAGAATAGGAGGAGCGAAAGAATAAGTCAAATATTAGCTCTCAGAGAAAATTTTAAGTCTTCCCTTCTGAATGCATAATAATATATAATATTTAACATAAAACATTGACCTAGAACCTACAGTCACAGACACTGCTTCTGAAAATCAATATAAAACACTGGCGTAAAGCAAATACTTTTTCATAGACAATAAAATTACATGTAAGAAATACAATCATCCCTGGGCATCCGTGGGGGATTGGTTCTAGAACACCCCAGGAGATACCAAAATCCATGTATGCTTGAGTCCCTAATATTTGCATATAACCTCAGCTTATCATGTTAATACGTTAAATCATCTCTAGATAATGTATAATATGTAATACTTTGTAAATTCTATGTAAATAATCTAAATTATATGTAAATAGTTGCCAGAGTACAAGGCAAATTCAAATTTCACTTTCTGTAACTTTCTGGAATTTTTTCTACTGAATATTTTCAATCTATGGATTGGTTGAATCTGAAGACGGTAGTTAAATTAAAGATGCAGAACCTGAGGAGGTTGACTGTGGTAAGCATATGACAGACTTGACAAGTTTCTTTTCAAAGAGATCACAAAAGCATTCTCAAAAGTCTGTCAAACTGGTAATTATAATGAGGAGGAATTTTTCAGAAATTAAACTCTAAGAATTAAGTTAGAAAGCAATCCAAGTAATACAAATATACACTTTAAATAATTGATAAATTGCAAAAATGTTTTGAGTTGGCAACAAAAAATTACCCCTTAGTATTTGAATGTGTAACAGTGCTTTTTGCCCCCCAAATTTTATTTTTTCCAGCTTGACTGAGATAGAACTGATATATAACAGTGTATAAGTTTGTGATGACTTGACACACTTACATATTGCAAAACGATTACCACAGTAGGTTTGGTTAACACTTCTATCACCACCATCAAGTATACATTAGAGTATAATTATCTATAACTACAATGCTGTGCATTAGAACCCCAGAAGTTACTCAGCTTATACGTGAGTTTACAACCAAAGGATCTGAAATTGGGATCTTGCAGAAATACCTGCCTTTCTATGTTCATCACAGAGTTATTCACAATAGCCAAGATATGGAAACAACTTTTTTTAAAAATAGAGACAGCTTTAATTTACTCTTTTTCTAAAAAAAAATTTAAATTAATTTTTATTGGAGAATAGTTGCTTTACAATGTTGTGTCACTTCCTGCTGTATAGCAAAATGAATCAGCCATACATATACATATATTCCCTCTTTTTGGATCTCCTTCCTATTTAAGTCACCACAGAGCACTGGGCAGAGTTTCCTCTGCTGTACAGTAGGTTTCATCAGTTATCTATTTTATATATAGCATTAGCAGTGTGTACACGTCAATCCCAATCTCCCAATTCATCCCACCCTCTCCATCCCTCCTCTGTATCCATACATTTGTTCTCGACATCTGGGTCTCTATTGCTTCTTTGCAAACGAGATCATCTCTGCCATAGTTCTAGGTTCCACATAAGTGTGTTAATATACGATTATTTGTTTTTCTGTTTCCGACTTACTTCACTGTATATGACAGTTTCTAGGTCCATCCGAGGGACACAACTTTTAAATAATTTTAACAATGATAAACTTTTCTATAGAAAGGTTGTTTTGTAAGAATGATAGAGATAGGCAAATTGGTAGCTGCTCTTACTTTCATTGTTTGTGTCTCTATTCAGTTCTCAGTTTACAGAGGATCTGAATATCTGCTCTGTGTTCTAACATCTCCCACACCAGAAGCCATGAGTGGTGGTATCATTAAAATGGACAGAACTCCAAGAAAGCCTCATGTAAATAAACTTCCATGAAAATGGACATTTCTCAAGACTAACTGGAATTTTTTTTTTTTTTTGGAAAATAGTTCAGTGTACTTGCCAACTGTATACATCCTAATACTAATTATGCAATTTAAAGTTAATGAAGATCGTCACCGCAATCATCCTTGTCTACATTTTTATTTAGTCACCAGGGGGAGCTAATACTGCTCTGTGGGTAGGTAAGAGTCTAGAAATTAGATTGTGTTAAAGGGGGAAAAATTAAATTGATGTGGTACTACACATACCTCAAATAAGGTCCACAGTGCTGATAAGGTAAATACATCAGACATGCAAAAAGAAAATTAGACATAGATCATTTGTTGTTGTCGTTGTTAAACAAAGAAGTTATTAGAAGTTATTAGTTAATAGAAAAAACTAACAGTCATCAGTTAGTAGAAGCTTGCTGTGCTTAATGGAGGACATATATAAACCCAGTCACTTATGGTTGTCTTTGGTCCTCTTAGGGTCTTACCATCCAGATTTTGCACAACTGTAGTTGTCCAACAACTATTATTTATTTATTTCTATTATTTCTTGGTTTGAGGCACTACTATGATTCTTCATTCTAACACGTAATCATTTGCTCAAAAATATCCCATATAATTACATTATAATTATTTTGAAACAAATGGAACCTTATCCTTTTGCTCCACATATTTCCTTCTGTTCCAAATATATGTTTTAGCAATTTTAATGTGTGTTCAAAGAGTTCTACCCAATAATCTACTTAAATTCATTCTACAATTCACCCTGGAGACACAATCCCTTTTAAACTTCGAGGAGCTCCAGTTGGAACAAAGAGGGGGAAAGGGTTCAGAGTTTGTGGAATAATCACCTCTAATCGATCAATTTCCCCTGAAGGTAAAGCTGAAAGAAAGGAGGAGTGAAGAGTTCCATCTAATTCCTTGAAGTTTAAAGGAACGAAGCCCTGAGGCACAGTGTACCCTGATTCCTGCCTTACCCTCCCAAGGCCCTATTAAGGGGTCACAGATCTCTGTGACATCCCTGCCATTCCCCAAAGACAAGAGACCCAGACATAGACTTCACACAGAGAGAAAGGATGGGGAAAGAGTCTTACTTTTCTTATCAATTCACTATCTTATAAAGGAAGTAAATATTGGTCACAAGCATCTTAAGCATAGTAATGTTAAAAAAAAAATTGCAGTCATGCAAAACTGTAAAAATTCAACCTCCAGGTTTTATCACGTTGAATTTCACGTTTGAGAACAGGCTACATGTGGCAGAGCTCTTGGGTGCACAGGACTGTATCCGAATAGCTAAACACGGCCCTGCTCACAAGACAGGCTGAATGGCTGCACAGGGGCCGAGCAAATAGTTGGTCTCTTTTAATTCATCTTCCCCACAAAAGAGGCCCCACTGTTTCCACATCCCAAATACAGCCCTTCATTTATAATCTTTGCACTTCTCCATAGGGACAAACTGACAGCTTTAATTACCATCAATGACCATCAAGGACACGGTGGAAATTCTTGAAGATATTCTCCCATGGCTGTTTTCTTGACATTTTATTTACAGTTTTTTGGCAAATAAATCCTGAAACCACAGAATTGGATGATAATATGTTCATTATCAATTATACAACTAAGGCTAGACCATTTCTCTAAAACAGCTGTGGTTCCACAAGACATCCAAAGGTAACATTTTTAATACACAGACAAATAATGCTAATTCACTTCTTGAGTTCTACTCCTTTCAAAATGCTAATTTCAAAAAACTCAGATTAATCAAGGAGCAGGTAATTTGCAAATACAGCTACAGCTAATACAGAATACTCTCCACTTGGGTCTTACTTGAAAAAAATACAGTGAATTCATCCATTTATTTTCTATTTCTAGGAGAGTTCATCCTTTAGGAACTTTCCATTGATAATCAGTAGCTTTCTGGTGATTCACAAATTATTAAATCAGGCTGAAAATAAAAGCACCTAATTTTAAAATATACATGAAAAATATGGAGAAATATTTCTTATACTACCCATTCAACATTCCAGCTATTTAATTTTAATACATATAATAACTCATCATTCACAGTGGAAAAATATACCTCATCAGTACAGGCCTTTCATAAACCTCAATTACAATGCCCCCAAAGTATTCAAAAGCATTGAGACAATAATGCATCTGAAAATGATTATTTTACATCCATGATTTGGTAGAGAATTTCACAAATATATCAAGAAAAGGACAACAGATGACGTACTAATATCAAGGTTTTGCTGAAGCCCAACCAGTATGGAAATAACAAAGCTTTTATAGCAACCGACTCCTCCAAAACGAGAAAAAGGAGCTCACTCAACCAAAGTTCGAGGTTGGAACCAATTGTGGACAATTGCTTTATCTCTGATAAATACGCAGAGGAACTTAGGTCATGGTCCTGCTAGGCTAAGAAATTGACATACTCAGTCACACCACTTTCTCTGAAACTGAGAGGAGCAGAGACTTGGTGAGTTGTTTTTCATATGATGAGGTCAATGGCAGTCAAGAACAGGGGTCTCGCAAATACAGGGTATACATCCTAGGATAGAAAAGATAGCCTGAATATTTAGCAACAATCAGAAGAGACGTTGGCCATAAATAGCCACCCAGGAACAACATCCTGAGAGTAAGAAGACAAACAGGACTCCTGTCATCCTGGGTGCCCTTGCTCTTCCACTCCATTCCCACATCTCAAAATAGCACAATGCCCTGTGCCAGTGAAACAGGCTTGCTGATCACCTTGTTTAATGTTTATTCATCTAATTCACACAGAATCCTCAAATTTTGACAAGTGATTTTTAAAGTTTTCTGCAAGGAAACTGCAGGATGTTAACAGGTGAGCACAAGTAATCAACAAGAAAATGGCGAGTCTAGCCTTTGCACTCCCAGTAAAAGCTCTTTGTCAGCCACTGAATGAAGAGGGAGAAGATATTAATAGAAACAATTTAATTAGATATGACCAAAAGTTGGCAAAACAAAATAGAGATGATCAGGAAAGCTATCTGAAATATGGGCTGATAGACACCATTGATAATTATGAACCTCAGCGAGAAGTGTAGTAACATATATTTTCTCTTTGTGATTTTCTGATATAGCTCTATTAGCTCTCACAATCATTAAAATAAATTGTCAAAATAAATGAATCTATATCAGAACTTCAAAACAACATACACTTATTTTTAAAATCTATTTCATCTTCACCTCATTTTTCAATTTCTATTTTTTTGAGTGTTGTATCATACATGTATCTATGTAATATATTGACAAATACATATTTTGAACATGTATCCTATATATGTTTAATCAAAAATATTGGAAACTACTGATCTGAAAAATAAGCATGTGGAGAAGGGGCTAGGGAATGTGAAAAGTGTTAATTGCTGAGTCATGTCTGACTCTTTGCCACCTCATGGACTGTAGCCTGCCAGACTCCTCTGTCCAAGGGATTCTCCAGGCAAGAATACTGGAGTGGGTTGCCATTTCCTCCTCCAGGGGATCTTCCCAACCCAGGAATCAAACCCGTGTCTTCTGCATTGCAGGCAGACTCTTTACCATCTGAGCCACCATGGAAACCCAATCTGTAGAGGCCACGAATTGCATTGGGGGGCTTAAAAGGATCTGAAGAATGAAGTAGGCTAAAAACACTAAGGAAATATTTTGGGTAGGAAACAAGAAATTGATCAAAAGAGGATAATAGGAAAATAAAATATACAATTCCTTAAGCCTAATTAATATATAAATAGATTATTAATATATAATGAATAATAACAAAGCATGAATAATGAATTAATAAAGAAATCAATGTAGAAATATGCAAATCAAAGATATAATGCCTTAAGCCTAATTAATACAAGCTAAAGTGTTAAAATATCACATTTATTTCATGTAACTTATTTTCACTAATGATTTGAAAAGGAAAACAGCAAAACAAAGAAGTTCTAAAAACAATTTCAATATGCTTCTGTGAAAACTATGCTTCATTCCATAAAACGTTCCTTTTCCTTATTCCCAGTGCAAACCAAACTTGCTGTTAAGAGTACTTGATTGTCAAGTGAAACCAACCAGTATTTAATTTCCCACGACTACATAACACATGTTCAATCACTTTCACTTTTTCTTTAAATTCTTTAGTTAAAAAAAAACAACCCAGATGTCTAAAAGTCTTCAGTTCACACAATCTATGCAAAGCTTCCAAGAAGTCTCATAACTCTTAAAATCAAATTAAGTGAACATGCTATTTTATACTGATGTGGTGTCCAATCATTGGTTCAGTTACTTTTCCTCAAAACTGTGAACCCATACAATACCAATATTGGTAAAGGACTCACAAATCTGGTTAGGGTTAATAAATGTAATCTACAAATATGTTCTCTGAAACTACAACAACCTTGCATTTGCACAAACCTCTACCTACCCCTCTCACCAACAGTATGGTGGGCCAGAGGGTTAAGAACTAACAGTGCTGTTTAACTTTTCTGCATTTGCACCCAGGCAATTCACATTAATGATGTGAAAGAACACTTCACAGACAACTCAAGTTTGCAAATTAGCAGGAGAGAAGAGAAAAATGACTCAGAACAACAAGCGTACAGTATTACCAAATGCACTTTACACATTTATCCTGTTAAGTGTAGCTTAGTTCTGACGATTTACAATGCTGATTCTTACTCAGTTTTGTAAGCATAATAAAGTCTCCATAATCTCAGCCTTCCCCCCACCCCGCCTCCAGCACCCTGCTATTAAATCTTTGTTGAGAAGTGTGATGAGACCCCTCTGGCTTCCAGCCCTCCCTACCCCCTGAGGGAATTGGCAAGAAATGATAGGGTTTGTGGATTAGGAAAATGAGAGGTTCTCTGTGCTTTTCCTTCTTTAAATATATATTTTGATAATCTGTCTTCTGCATCAGAGAGTCCCAACAGCATTAGTGTTGATTCCCCTCCCTTCCCAGCCGCCAGGAAAAACAGAGCACATCTAGGGCGAGACAGGTGGTTTCCAACTACTGCTCAGCTGAAGAGCGGGGTTTAATTTTTTCACCTTTCCCCCTATACCTTCAAGCAGGGATGAGATAAGATTTATTTGAACATCTTGGATTGCAGACTAGAGGGCAATTGCCTTGGGAGACAAAAAAGAAGGCCATCCTGTCCCTCATTATCCTAAGGGACTGCTCTGCTGCCTCCTGGGTCAGATGCTTGTCCAGAACAACACTCACCTTCCAGAATCCCCCTCAGTGATGAACCGCGTGAACTGTGTGTGTGATACCCGAGATCTCTGCGCCCTTGCTAGTCTACTGTCTGTGAGTTCAGTCCAGGCCACTGGTGCCTACTCACGAACTGACCTGGGGCATAACTGATCCCTGAGCTGACTTTCAAACCTGAGTCTAAAATGGATCATCCTGGTCCACATTTGACCTTCGTCTCCCAAGGCCAGGTCTAGTCCAGGCTCACTTGGCAAGATTGTACCAGGATTTCAAAACTTTCAGTTTGGAGTGAGTCAGTTTTCACCTTGGCAGGCTCCCCCTTGGGGAGGAGAGTCACTGAAGAACTGATCTCAAGTTACCACAAGCACTAGTTCAGGATGGGAATCTCATGGCAGGGTTTCTCCCAGTTCAGGGTGAAACTACCCTGAGTAACTCCCATAGGTGTCAGACCACAGAATATCTCTGCTTTCTGTTATTGTGCAAATCAGCAGGTTTTAAGACTTTTCTCTCCCAATACTACTAGATAGCTAACTCTCCTGTACACTTCCAAGTGTCCTCTCTTTCTTCATACAAATTATTCACCAAAAAGTCTTCAGGCTGTGATCTGGATGGATGTGACCACACACGTAAGTAAAGACTTCAAGATTAACAGAAGGAAAGCCAAAAGGAGTAAAGAAGAAAGTTGAGAAAACAGCAAGAGACTATAACACAGCCAGAGAGAAAAAAAGAGGGGATGTATAAAGACAACAAGGAAATGAAGAGTCTTGAAATAAGGATAGGAAGCAAAGGAAAATTAACAAAGATACAAATGAGACTACATGAAATTCAAGGAAAAATAAGTGGAAAAGAAAAGAGTAAAATTAAAGGGAAAAAAAAATACTAGACTAACATTCGGTCCCCTAGAAAAAAGAAGCACCAAGAGTTAACTCAAGCAGCAGGAAACTAAATTAGGAAGAGTAGGACGTTCTAACTTAGAGTTAAAGGTTTTAATCAAGGAAGAAGGTAAAAGCACCATATTACTTTTTTAATTAAAATGCTGCCAGTGTCTTTAATCTCTTCCAGATTAGACCGAAGGGTGTGCATGCACGCATGCGTGCTGAGTTTCTTCAGTTCTGTCTCTTGGTGACCCCATGGACTGTTGCCTGCCAGGCGCCTCTGGCCATGGAATTCTCCAGGTGAGAATATGGAGTAGAGAGCCACGCCCTCCTCCAGGGAATCTTCCCAACCCAGGGATCAAACCCGCATCTTTTATGTCTCCTGCACTGGCAGGCGGATTCTGTACTAGTAACGTCACTTGGGAAGCCCAGACTGAAGGGTACCCTTAGTCAACTCAACTCAAGTTTGAACTCTAATACTTTCAGTTCAGTTCGGTTCAGTCGCTCAGTCGCGTCCGACTCTTTGCAACCCCAACTGAACTGAGCTGAAAGTGTTAGAGTTCAAACTTGAGTTGAGCACAGACTGAAGGGTACCCTTAGTCAACTCAAGTTTGAACTCTAACACTCTAAACAAATGTAAATCATTCCTAATTTTGTTCCTCACCCTTTCGTTCTCTCCGTGATCTTCCATTTCTGCTTTTTCCTTATCAGTCTACCACCCTCCCTAAGAAATCACCCTGAACATCAATAAACAGGACCAAGGCCGATCAGTTTTACCTCTTCTGAAATATTTCATTAAATCACACACACGCCTCTGTTTTCCTTCCTTTGTTTAAAATGTTGTGGGATAGAATGACGTGAGCACAGACTAGGATTCTAAGATTTTAGAAAGCCTAAGATGAAAACAAACCAACTATTTTATTAGGATTTGAGATTTTTGAAGAATAAGAATTTTTAACCCATAGCTATTATCTTCACCATACCATGTGCTAAAAAAATCAGCATTTTCTGCACTGATATTAAAGTTGTATAATATATAAAGAAATATATTACTGCATACAATATACTGCATACAATATATAAAGTTATTCAGGAGGAATTTTTTTGCTTCTATTCTATTTCATAGAGCTGGACATAAAGATAATTCCATGGTAGGAACTCAATGAAAGGTAAACACTAAATAGAATTTGAAGGCTTTTCTTTTTTAATATTGAATTTTAAATTTAATCTTTCACACGAGAGAGACACTATTCTCACCTAAGGTAAGATTTCTTGCTGGCATAGTTTAAATTGGCCACAGCAGTTGCGTTCCCATGTCTTCACCCTAATGTTAGTGTTGATTCCACATAAGTAGAGCTTCCCTTTAAAGCTATTCCACTGAAAATAGAATCATATTAACGCACTTAATAGGATTTTCCAAAAATTATGCATTCTGAGGAGAAAATGCACTAAATGAAGTCAATTAAGTGTACATGAGTTAGAAAATGCAAATAAACCCACAAAGAATACCTATACACACCCAATAGAATGCTTAACTTGAAAAGGCAAGCAAAACAAATGTTATCAAGGACACACAACCTGAACTCTCAGACACTGCCGGTGAAAAGTGTAAAATGGTGCAACCACTTGTAATAAAGATTTAGAAATTTTTCATACAGTTAAATATACCCTACCCCGTGACCCAGCAATTCTGCTCCTACTTAACTCAAGAGAAATAAAACATACGTCCACAAAAAAAGACCAGTAGAGGAAGGTTCACAACAACTTTGTTTATGATAACCAAAAACTAAAATAACCAAAACGTCTACCAATAGGAGAATAGAAAACAAATGATGATACAGTCATATAATGGAATACTACACAGCAATTAAAAAGAACAGACTTCTTATACATACAACAAGAATGAATCTTGCAGATAGTATGCTGAACAAAAGTAGCCAGTCACAAAATAACAGTACATACTGTGTGTCCTTATTAGAAGTTCTATAACAGGCAAAACAAACCTGCAGTTAAAAACTTAAAAGGTAGTTGCTTTTGCTGGGGTATTACTGATTGGAAAAGGGTCAAGAGAAGAGAAACTTCTAGGAAATTATCTTAAGAGGGATATGGGTCACAAGGGTATATGTATTTTATCAAAATTCATCAAATGGTACCCTAAGGACTTACAAATTTCACTCTATGTAAATTTTACATTATAAATAATAACATTAATAACTATAAACAATGATCAAACTCTAGTTAGTTGGCCTGCTTATCCTGATGATATGAGTAAGCAATTTTTAAACTACTTACTGTGTGTTATAGACTCAGCAACTGAGTAGATATATTGAGGATAATGGAAGCTAGGTGACTCACTACTCGAGAAGGCAGTAACAAACATGGAGAGAAAAAAGACTGGGATGTTCCACAAGCGCTAGACTGAAATGATGGGTATCAGTAGAAACATGTGGTTCTTGTTAGAGAGAGAAAAATACAAATATGTGTATATATTTGTATACATGTACATTTTAGAAGCTATGTTATACAGATATTATACTAAGTGCTAAGTCACTTCAGTCATGTCTGACTCTTTGCAACCCTATGGATTGTAGCCCACCAGGCTCATCTTATTCATGGGATTCTCCAAGCAAGAATATTGGAGTGAGTGGTCAGGCCTTCCTCCAGGGGATTGAAACCACATCTCTTGTTGTCTCCTGCTTTAGCAAGCAGGTTCTTTAACATTAGCACCACTTGGGAAGCCCATTGTACTAAATACACATATATATTTCCTAATTCTATCTGCTGAGATGGTTTATAACCAATGATATATCTTTATTAATGAGCACACATAGTGCCCATATCTTGATTTCTAAATACCTCTGTCCTCTTAAAAGAACCAGGGCTCCTTGGACAGAAGATTGATTAGGAGTAGAACATGAGGAGCCTGGAGCATCTGTTTGAAGGAGAAACTGAATCTATCCTCAAATAAAGACAGAGACATATTAAGCTGACAGAGGATCCAGTTCGAAGGGACTGCTGCTGCTGCTAAGTCACTTCAGTCGTGTCCGACTCTGTGCGACACCATAGACAACCGCCCACCAGGCTCCCCCGTCCCTGGGATTCTCCAGGCAAGAACACTGGAGTGGGTTGCCATTTCCTTCTCCAATGCATGAAAGTGAAAAGTGAAAGTGAAGTCGCTCATTTGTGTCCAACTCTTTGGACCCCATGGACTGCAGCCTACCAGGCTCCTCCGTCCATGGGATTTTCCAGGCAAGAGTACTGGAGTAGGTTGCCATTGCCTTCTCCGTCGAAGGGACTACTACTGACCAAATCTCAGTGTATCTGAGCAAGTAATGATAGTAATGAATTATAACCCATGAAATAAAATAAAAATCCAAATGCCCATGGTGATATGAACACAAAAATCAATGAATGAATAAGAAATTGTAGTCGAAGGTCAACAAATAAAAAAATTATAAAGCTAAAGTGGATATTTCATGAGAATGAAAATATTTGCATAGTGTCAAAGTGAAAGTTGTTCAGTCATGTCTGACTCTTTGCAACCCCATGGACTGTAGCCTGCCAGGCTCCTCTGTCCATGGAATTCTCCAGGCCAGAATACTGGAGTGGGTAGCCATTCTCTTCTCCAGGGGATCTTCCTGACCCAGGAATCGAACAGGGTCTCCTGCATTGCAGGTGAATTCTTTACCAGCTTAGCTACCAGGGATGCCCCAAAGTATCTTCCCACAAATTACTTGTTGTATTTGCCAAGGGAAACCATCTTCTGAACACTGGAGAAAGTTGGCGACCACCACTTAAAACAAGTGTTCAGTGTTAACCCCATCAACACTGGTAAAAATTAACATCAGATACTTCCTGACCTGATGTACTGAGAAGGGCCCATCATCACTTTGGTGGTATTCCTGCCATGGAAGTATGTCCGACTCTTAGTTGCTCAGTCCTGTCTGATTCTGCAACCCCATGGACTGTACCCCACCAGGCTCCTCTGTCCAGGAATTTTCCAATCAAGAATACTGGAGTGGATAGTCATTCCCTTCTCCAGGGAGTGAACCTGGGTCTCCTGCATTGCAGGCAGATTCTTTACTGTCTTAGCAACCAGGGAAGCCCCATGGAAGTATAGACGCTGAATATAACCATAAGGAAACATCAAACAAACCCAATTATAAATAGGCATTTTATAAAATGCTGGGAGTTACTATCAAAAAATGAGATCATTTCAGGTGAAAGGAGAAAAGAGAGACATGACAATTAAAAGTTATGCATGATCCTGAATCCTAGAGGAGAAAAAGCAAACAACAAATAAAAACCTCTAAATGACATTATTGGGACAACTGTTGAAATTTAAATATTGGTTGTGGATTAGATAACAGTATTGTGTTAAATGTGAACTTCCCTCATTTTGATTAAGTGTGCTGTAGTCATGTAAGAGAATGTATTTATTCTTAGGAAGTACACAGGATATATTTAGAAGGGTGTGAAGTCTCCAACCTTCTCTCAAATGACTAAGAAAAAAAATTAATGAGGCAATGACAGAGCAAAGAGGGTAAAATACAAACAATGTGTGAATCAGATAAGTGGTAAATGAGAGTCACATATAATATCTTTGCAATTTTTCTATAAGTTTGGAATTATATCAAAAGAAAAATTATCAAAACCCTAAAAAATATGTACACAGTCAATGTTTATATACACTTCGTAGATTTTCAAACTTATGTTCCAAAAAAGATGATAACAGGTTTTCTGAAAGAAAGAAGAGTCTAATAAACATGTTCACTGCAATCCCTTTTTGAAAAGCAACAGTGCACTTCAATAAAGAAGGCTATTCAATTGGATTTAATCCAATATTTCCACAATAATCTGTTCAGGAAACCTGGTTAACATGGAACACCTATTAAAATCTCACAAAATTATCAACATTCTGTGGAAAACAATTGGAGAACCACTTGTCTAACAAATACATTTCCTACACATGGTTAGTTGAAGAAAGATTTGTGCTAGGAAAATAAAAGAAAGAGATCTACAAACACACACACACTCACCGGGGCAATGTCAGTATCAAATAATAAGAGAAAAATGACAGGAATATAAAAAGAGATGTCTACATAAAATGTCCCTCCAACCTTACATAGTATGTTCCTGCAGGATATATTTTTAAAGAGAGTATCACTTTGGTAACCGAGTTTTACTTTTATCAAACCATTAACTTGAACATGTCCTGTTTCCTGTCATTTTAAATCTGATTTTTACCATGAAACATATAGGAGAATAGTTTCCATGACTTAAGTGAGCACCTTCTGTGGGCCAGGCACTGTGCAAGGCTTAGAGAATACAGTGTTGAATAAGACAGAGTTCCTGCCACCCATGAGCTTCTAGTCTAATGAGGGAGATGGAAAAGTTAACACATGCACTGAACACTGTGATATTCATGAATAAGCAGCAGACTTTACAGGGCAAAAAAGGCGCTAAACTCAGCAAAGAGTGACTGATGAGGAAAAGTCTTCTTAAGGAGATGTTTAAACTAAATGAAATTCATGCATGCTAGACTTCTGGGAAAACATATTCAGAAGGTATTTTTAAACTTTATCTCAGCCACCCCATGTTAGGTTCTCCATCTACATAGTTTAAAAAACTACATCACTGTAGCTTTTTAAAAAGGAAATGAAAACATATCCATCAGCTATCAAAATCTAGGTACACTTCAAAAATCTATGGATGACTGTGACACTGAATTTGCCATAAACCATTATCTTAGAAGTCTTTCTAAAGCACTTCCAGACTTACCTAGGTACTCAAGTATAAGAATAAAACAGCTGGAAGACAACAGAAGAGAAAGGAGCAAACTGAAAAAAAAAAAAAAATCAGAAATAGAACAGTGTGAGGAGACCAGAAGTGATGGGTATTGTTTACCTGTCAGCTGACATTGATTAATCTTGTGTTCTGTGATATCGCTCAGGGACTCGAACACCTGGAGGCAGCTGTCACAGCTGTGCACAACCTCGTCCTCTAGATCCTCCCCGTCCTCCGGCCTCTTCTTACAGTCTATTGCTTCTCCATCTTCAGTCTTGTCTTCAAGTTTACAGTTGGGGTCTGAAAAAAAAAAATCAAGACTGCTAAGTATGGGGTTGAAAGACAGGTCCTTTGCAAGTCTTTACGTTTAATCTTACTACCAAAATCAGAAACACCTTCTCCCTTGAAGCTGCAAAAGGAGGGCTTTATTGCAGATTTTATTTCAGAAGCATCAAAAAATGAGTCTTCCCTAAAATCTGTCAGTTCCTGATGACTAGAACATCTCTCCCCCAATACAGAGCCCTTTTCCCAACCCCTTTCAAATAATTTGCCACCCTTAAGGTTAACTGACATTTTTTTCACAGCCTTTTTTTTTTTTTTTTTTTGCTTACAAGAGAGAGATAAATCACTTTTGAAATTAAACAGTCTCCAATGCAGAGGGGAAAAACCACCGTGCTTGAGAATGAATTCCTTTTCTGCTAAATATACTCTTTCACAGGAAATTACCAGAATTAACCAAAAGTCTAGAATAAGCTCAGCTAATTACCATAGGCATGAAATTGACCTTTACTTATAAACTGGTCAAAACACACAGTTACCCCATTATTTGTTAGACAGCAATAGCAAAATAAGCTCCGCCACACAGCAAAACAGTCTTGCAAGCACAAATTCAAGTGCAAATACATTGGTATGTCGCTTGGTTCAAAATCATCAAAAAACAAAACAAAATATAAAAAGAGCAATTAGAGATTGTAAATGAGTCAACAACTTCAACTGACATTACCAGCCTCAAAGACCTAAACAGTGGGAAAACTAAAAATAGTTCCATTCTAACCCTAAGAATGATACACACATAGCAAGAGGGACTAAGACAGATGTTTTCCCTGAGAGCTCAATAAATATTTCGTGATTTCTTATGCTGTCTTTTGCCTCATTTTAGAGAAGTGCCCCCAAATATTTTAGTGCCACTGTTCCTCTTTGCAGGAAAGCAGAGGAAGAGAGAGAATGCCTCTTTAGGGAAAATTAGGATAATAAAATCTGTGACTTCGTTTACAGAACATTCATTTCGAATAGCAGAAAGTCCTCCAAAGTCAGAAATAAATTATGTCTCAAAACAGTTTTCAGTGAAATAGTTACAAAAGAATTGTATCAAGGTACCTAAGAAATATGTAATATGTTATCTGTAGTCATTTTTTTTTAATATGGAGGATAAATATTTGAAACGTTGTAATCCAGAATTCACAGGATCAAATGAGCCCAGACTTCATTGGAAAGTCAATGAATGCCATCAGCCCCCCATCCGGCTGTCGAAATTTCTGCCACTCTGCATGCCAGGTCCTTCTGAGAACCTGCTTCTACAACTCACAGTGCTGTGAACTACCTTTGGCTGGTAGTTGCTCCAAAGCCTTTCCTCACATCTGTAATAAACTTAACTATATCATCACCCTTCAAACGATTCCCATATGCCCAAATCAACTCACATTTCAACATAGAGAATGACCTCTTGGGTTCATGAGACAAAAGCAGAATCCCCAATTCAAAGAGCAAGTAGTTTTTGTTTGTTTTCAAACAAGAACGTCGGGTTAAAGTGAATTGATAATTCGGGTTGATTTGTCATCTGGAAAATTATTATCTCCATACTCTATGCAGTGTCCGTTTCAATATACTGAGTTATAGACTGCTCATCCCTGGGGGAGTAATCACAGGACCTTTTTCATTTGCCCTGTCCTTTGCCCAGCATAGCACTATGTCTGGGTGAGTGCTTAGTAAATAGTATTTAGTGATGAAGAGAATGGAGAGGAGAGAGGAAAAAAGGAGTACGTTAAAAAGTCCTTTCCTGGTATTTTTCCTGTGAATGGGAACAGACCAGTTTATCTCCAAATTCAAAAGCATCTACATGCCTACATCTTCGAAAGCTGATGCTATGTCAAAGCATCACATTTGCCTTTGCTGGTTTCAAATGTTTCATCTAGTGCTTCAGAGGCAACAAATAGGTAATGATTCAAAGAGCTCCAACAAGCTAAAACCAAGTGGTAAAATACTGCCAAATTAGAGCCATTCAGGAAAAATAAGTAAGTGTCCCCACTATGGCAAACTAGCCCCCGCACCCATTCAACCCTTGGTGGAAGGCAGCAGACGCATACTGAACACTCTTGGTTGTTTAACATGAGTTTCCAGTTTCTCATAAAACTGACAGCACTCAGGGAAATGTGGGGGCTGGGTCTGAATTTTAATATGATTATTTAAATGCTACGCATCAAGTCTGCAGGCCTGTTTGTTTTTAAATAAGGAGACACTCTGAATACTTTAAGTAGTATGCAGAGAAAATGATAAGAACTTGCCTCCCTTATTATTCAAGAATATGGGCACTTTACACGAATCCAAATCAAAAATATCAAACAAATAGGAAAGCCTGCATGATGCTTTAGGTCTTAACAGCTAAGGAATGACCCTGTCCATGCTTCTGACACTGTGGCTAGTTATTAAAATGAGGGTCATTTTAAGACTAATAAAAAATGGTTTTGCTTCCACTTCTGCATTTACAGATAGAATCCTTCAGGGACTGAAGTCAGTCAAGCTTATTCACTTCTGCTGCAACTTCAGGATGCAAGCTCCAGCCAACTGGCGAATTTGTTTTTAGGTCACCACTTAAGAGGGACCCTCTGGGGGGTGGGTGCGATTACAGCCTCTGATGCCTCAGTGTAGTATAATGAGCTCCGGAATCTCAGGCTCTCTCCTAACGAGTAGGTTGTTGTTGAGGTTTTTTTGTGTTTTTTTTTTTTTTGCCAACCTCCATGTCCATGAAGAATTCGCTGTTGCCCATTCAAAAGATGCGTTTATTTGTGTTACGAGTTTCCACTCCTAGTGGCGCTGGAAGATTCCAGAAAGCTTACATTGTCAACCATGTCTTTCCCACAGGTGGCTACACTTCAATAATTGCACATGGCCTTAGTTAGGTAGTTTTTATAAAGTCCTTTGAGAGTCAATCATAAAAAATAATTGTATTACTCTGCTAGCCATTCAAACCTCTGACTTCAACCTAAGGGGTTATAAATACAGGGTCCATGCCTGTGAGCACTGCCCCACCCCCAACACCACTGCAGGACGGACAGCTATTATTCCAACTCTCTTATACTACAAACCCTCCCAAAGGGCAATATTTTAAAGTACCTGCACATCTCCCCTCCCTGCACTGTGACTACAAACTCCATCACAGCGGCAGGCACCATTCTGCCCGCTGCCCTGAAGGAGGAGGCCACCCAAACGTGTTTCAGCCATCACTCACGACCTCACACGCCCAGCCAACTTTCTGGCTCGTCCCTTCCGAAAGGGCCCTATGAGGCACTGGACTTAACAGTGTTTGAACTTGGATAAAGGCTTAATTTTGGAACAAAGACATGATTATTATTATAAAAATAAACGGCGGCTCTCTGTTTTCAATTGTGTTAACATTACTTACAAGTGGAAATTTAAAAGAAGTGTGATTTTTCCCCTTATTATGTTCCCTGGCAGGTGGTTTCGTCCTTCTTCTCATCCTCTTCTTCATAAGGGTTGTTATTGCTACAACTTGGTTTAATAAAATTACAACTTTGGGGAAAATGAAAAATTGCGCTGGCTTAAAAGTGGTGGAGGCAATAAACCCATGGACTTCAATTAATTTCAAGTGTGGGATCAGTTTAAGGCCAACCAGCAGAAATTCTATTCTGTCCATGTAAAGATGAGGTTTCACCACATTTACTTTTTATAACCTATATAAAAGTCAAGTAAAAGTAATGAATATCTAAAAGCCATCTCAGTGGACTGGCAAAGACTATCTGTATTCTTGAAACTCATCCTACATATTTCTCTCTGTGCAGCAACGATCCCAGGCCTGATCAAAGTTAAAAAATGTCAAACCACTGAGAAAACAGCCCAATTTCCAATCCATCTCACTGCCTAGAAATGGACCTCCTTCCAAGCCACTTTTGCATGGAAAAGCACTGGCAAAAGTAAGAAAAACTAAGAGATCATGTGGTTATAATTATTACCAGGCAAGGAATATTTCTGCAGCTCAGTGGTAAAGTAAAACTCTGTCGCTTTCTGCTCCCAATAGTGTCCATCGCAAAACAACTGCCTCATTAAATCTCTGCAGTAAGATTAATATGCCGTAGCCGCACTACATTTATAACTTGGTACTCTATAAAAAGCACATTTAATGGTAAGAGCCAGAGCCTAGATACAAAGTATTACTATAAAAACTTCTGGCAGCGAGTACACAGTGCAGGCCCTCTGTCCTTCTTGCCGGAGATATAAATGAGGCTTTTTCCTGGTGGATTCTAAGCATGAGGCCCTACCTTACAAACCAGTCTGTTTTTATGAGAGTGGCAGAAACACAGGATTCAGAGGATGATGTAAATATGGATGCAAGAAGACTACTTAACAACTAAGACTGGCAAGAGATGAATGAACCCAAAATACTCCACTTACACACACACGCAAACTTAAAAACTGGACCATTTCCTAACAGTTTGTTCTCTGGTCATAGCCAGCTTTTCACCAGATTAAACAACCATGGCATGAATTACTCAATCTTAAAGCAACCCACACAGTGCCAGTAAGTTCAAGAAAATACCAGCTAAAGTATGCACACTGCCTTAAAAAAAGAACAAGTCTTGGCTTCATGTGAATACCATGACCTCCTGGATCTGAATCACCTAAAACTACAAAACACTAGATGTTCAATAAAAAGTGAGCTCAACACGACATTATTAGTGGACTAGTAAAAAAGTATGTTTTTGTTATTTTGGAAAGCTGCCTAAGTTCTTTCTTCCAAGGATATCTTCTGAAAAAAAAAAAAAAAAAAAAAGCATCATAACCCTAGTGTCTTATTTTCAGGAACTCTATGATGAATAAGTCAACAGATAATTTAAACACATGCATTCCACACTCAAATGTCCCCAGATTGCTACGAATGATACACCTCAAGTGAACAATAAGCTTGTACACAAATAATGGATGGTCTGATGTTGTTTTTAAAGTTCACATATAGTCACAGTGACTGGTCTTCTAAGGTTTACTGAAGTCCCACACCTAAAAAGTAAACCAAAGACGACTCTTACTTAGAGCAAACCACGTCTGAAGGCACTCCTACCCTAGCACGCCTGTGTCCTCAGTTGCTCAGCTGTGTCAGACTCTTTGTGACCCCATGGACTGGAGCCCACCAGGCTCCTCTATCCATGGGATGCTTCAGGTAAGAACACTGGAGTGGGTTGCCATTTCCTTTTCCAGAGGATCTTCCCCACCCAGGGATCGAACACACATCTAATGCCTCCCACACACTGGCAAGCAGATTCTTTACCACTGTGCCACCTGGGAAGCCTCTAGAAATGTGCTCAAATTCCATCAACTGGTGTATCCTGATGCTAAGAAGAGAGGAAAAGTTACCTTTGGGCTACAAAGAGTTAAAGAAGAGCCTTCCTCCTTTACCAAAGGGTAAAAAAAACCAAAGGGTGGGATCATTATTTTGTGCTTTCTGGGCTCTACATATGCATTCTAACTGGAAATCCCATAAGATGAGAACAGACTTGGGGAAAATAAATCATCCATTGTTATAAAATCACAAGCAGGCTCTGATGAAGGAACAGGACTGTCTGGACCCCACCTGCCTGCTACTCTGCTGCCTCCCCTTTTTCTACTGTAAAGAAAAAGTAAACAAACAAAACAAAAGCAAAAGTACTCTGAGGTGGTCAAGGATGCACATGCCCAAACTTTGGCCTCAGCTGGCAGGACAGGGACAGCCATCAAGGTTGAGACCTGGTGATGACAACAGGTCCAGGGAGCTCAAGGGATCATGGATAAAAATGGGCTCTTTTTACTTTTCCTACAATGTTTATGTTCTAACCACTCTATTCTCTGAAAGTTGTTAAACTGTTTTAAAGAAAAAAGCTGGGGTGGGGGGGCAGTGGGGGGAGAGAGAGAAAGAAAAAAAACACATTTTCATCTACTTTTCTTTCCTGCCTCTAAAATCTCAGATAGAAAGAATTATCTTTATGTTAAACAAAATCACACAGTTGGAGTTTAGAATTTCAGTGGTTTTGCTTCATTGTTCTACAGGTCTATCACACTCCTTGAAGACCAAAGAGAAATATCTCAGATGCTCTATTAGGAAGGGGCACATGCCAAATATGAATGTACTACCATTCTTCTTCTTTTTTTTTTTTTTTTAAGATTCTGAAGCATCTTTTTTTTATTATTATTATTATTATTATTTTTTTTTTTATTCCAGTGGACCATTCTTCTTTATACAATGAAATTCCTCATAGGAGGATGCTGAGTGGGAGGAAATTAGCCTTGGGAGAGGTTAAAACACACACACAGACACATACACACTGAAAAATACACACTCACACTTCGGAACCAAATAAAGTTTCTCTTCTTCCTATCAGAATCCTACTCAAATTTCCTTCCTCAACTTCATCCCTCTTTATCTTTAACATGAAATTTAGAAGAAAGCAATCTTAGCACTCTAACTTTCATAAAGAGTATTTATAAACAGATTCCTGCCTTAATCATTTAACCTTCAATTTGAGTGACTGTGGTTGTCTTGTTGCACCTTCAGCAAACAAACATTTACTGAGCATCCACACAGTAAGAGGCATTTGGTTAAGGCCCTGGGCTTCCCAGGTGGCGCTAGTGGTAAAGAACCTGCCTGCCAATGCAGGAGACATAAGAGACGTGGGTTCGATTCCTGGGTGGGGAAGGTCCCCTGGAGGAGGGCACAGAAACCCACTCCAGTGTTCTTGATGGAGAATCCGATGGAAAGAGGAGTGGTCCATAGAGTAGCAAAGTGTCAGACACGGCTGAACCAACTCAGCTCACACACATACACACTCACACACCGGAGATGCAAAGTCTAAGACCTGGTCCTTGTCCTAAAGAGCTTAAAATCTTCTGCCGAGCTTCCCAACCAGTGGGTCAAAGGGGGGTTCAGGTGTTCGAGGATACTGACTTCACCCTCCAAGTGGCCAGGTCACAGCTAGAGATCACTGGACACTGGCAGGCCAATTGCTTCTCCATTTATCCAAGTGTTTCCTTCAAAATGTTTCATTTTTCTGTATGTGTGCCAAGACATGAGAAGGGCTGGGGAGCACTGAGGCAGAGAAAGGGAGAGATGAATAAACCGATACCTGCAGAAGGTGGTGCTCAGTTGGAGGGGCTTTTCAGTCAGATGGGGCAGTGCAGAAAGAAAAACGTTAGCTAAAGAGGAGGAGCACTGGGCTGTTTTAAAGGATCAGTAGCGCTGAGGATGGACTTCTCTGGTAGCTCAGTTGGTAAAGAATCCATCTGCAATACGGGCGATCTGGATTTGACCCCTGGGTCGGGAAGATCCCCTAGAGGAGGGCATGGCAACCCACTCCAGTATTCTTGCCTAAAGAATCCCCATGGACAGAGGAGCCTGGTGGGCTACAGTCCATGGGGTCGCAAAGAGTCAGACAGGACTGAGCGACTAAGCATAGCACAGCCCTGAGGACAAGTGACAGACGGCACTCCAGCAAGGGGAAACAGGGGACTCCCCTGGTGGGCCAGCGGTTAGGAGTCCCCTTGCAATGTAGGAGACACAGGTTCAGTCCCTGGTGGGGGAACTAAGACCCCACATGGCTTGGTGCAACTGAGCCCAGGCCTTAATTAGTGAGTCCATGCAACGCAATGAAATGTCCCACATGACAGCTAAGACCTAAGCAGCCAAACAAATAAATACGCTTTCTTTTTCTTTTTTTTTTCCTTTAAGAGGAAACATATGTAAAGGCAGAGATGCAAAACATGATGCTTTCCAAGAAGCTCAAGCTCTTCTGTGCTACTCAAATGGGGGGCTCTGGATAGAATGGAAGGAAATGGGAGCGGCAGCAGAGATGAGGCTAGAAAAGTGAGCGGCTCACGAAGGAACTACCATGGGCTAAATAGTCAGATGTTAACCTGGTGCTATGAGAAATCACTGGAGGACTTTAAGGATAGTGACTGATCACCTGTACATCTTAGAGAGATGCCCCACTGATAAGAAGGTTTGGAAAGAGACCAGAACTGGAAGCAAAGAGACCAGTATGGTGACTCTGACACAATGCAGGGAAGAAGTGCAGAGAGAGCAAACTAAATCAGTAGCAGAAAGGGTTAATGAGAGGCACCCCAGAAACAGGATCTGGAGGACTTCAGATGGACTGTGGGCCTAAGAAAAGGGGGAGCCGGCTCAGTGACAGCCAGGCATCAGGCATGGTGGAGCCGGTCCTAGAGATGAACTTGCTGTCTTGGCTTTAAAACAAGTGTATTAACCAAGGCTAATTAAACAGGTGTATGAACCACAGCTTTTTTCACTATCTTCATACCCAGATTTCACCTTTTATCTATAATCCCAATAAAGCCAAAGCTGGAGAGAGATTGGACAGAAATACCACAATCACACCAGCTAACTTTTTAATCTAATGGGAGAGATTTGCAAAGACCCGCTGACACTTCCTGGGACTTAAAAGGTCTTTGGTAAGATTCCTTTTACTTTGGTCTTGTTTCAAACACACATAAAGCCAAGGAAAAATAAATCCAAAATTTGACTAAAACCAAAAACAGATATTGATTCTAATAGCTCTCTTTTATTCTCTTTTAGGGCGAGAAAAAAAAGAAACATTAACTCTTAGTTAAAGTTACTATGATTCCGCATGTAGTTCATGATCCTTTCTGAAAGACAACGTGATACAATAGACCACTACTGTCAACAATAGAAACCCAAGTGAATACATTAAAACATTCACATCAAAAGGCTCAGCCTTGGGACTTTCCCTGGTGGTCCACCGGTTAAGAACCCGCCCCGCAAAGCAGGGGACATGGATTCGATTCAGGGAACTAGGATCCCACATGCCGAGGAAAAGAGCAACTAGGCCCACGTGCGGCAACGTGAGTCCAGGCACCACAGCTAGGGAGTCCGTGCCCTGAAGGGAACCATCCCGCCGGAGGCAACAAAAACCTAGGGTGTCGCAACTAAGACCCGGAACAGACAAATAAATAATGAAATAAATAAATAAATAAATACAAGGCTTAGGCTTCATGTGGAAGAAAATAGAGCAAGAAATCACAAGAATGATAAGTCAACCTGACAAACGTGAGATGGAAACACTTAAAATGGTTACAGAAAATCAAAATCATCTAACCTAAGAGAAAGAGAAAAAGATGACCCTGGAAAGGTTTTGTTCTGTTCTTCCCCCAGATGAAAGGTTTTCAGTGATCTCTCCCATGTCTTTGTATTGTTGCTGCTGTTTTGTTTTGTGGGGCTTCTTAGCAAACAGCTTTCTTCTCACCAGATTTGAGTCCCTTCATTCTTCCGCTTAGCCCGGTGTCTTCATGTTCAACATCACTGGCTCACTGGGAAGGGGCTGGTAATACACCTGAGTGTAGTCCCTGCTGCTGCTGCTAAGTCGCTTCAGTTGTGTCCGACTCTGTGCGACCCCGCAAACGGCAGCCCACCAGGCTCCTCCATCCCTGGGATTCTCCAGGCAAGAATACTGGAGTGGGTTGCCATTTCCTTCTCCAATGCATGCATGCAAAGTCGCTCAGTCATGTCCGACTCTGTGCGACCCCATGGACAGCAGCCCATCAGGCTCCTCTGTCCACGGATTTCCCCAGGCAAGAATGCTGGAGTGGGTTGCCATTGCCTTCTCCAGTATAGTCCCTAACTCCCTACAAAAACCGACAAACAAAACCAACTTCTACATTCCCTAAGCTCAATGTTCAACCAAGTCCATGGACCCTTTGTTCCATTTTATATGAGAAAAATATTACATAAAGTTATTGTTAATATCCAGATACACTGGTCTAATTTTCTATAGCCAAGTGATTTTAAAACTGCTAAAAATCTACTCTGGAGGAAAAAAATTATTTAAAAACATTTATGTGTAGTTTTTAGCACGTAATGACCAGGTACCCTGCTTCTTAGAGCAACTACAACAATAAATGAAACATGTTTCTGAACCTAGGATTCAGACATCTGGATATTTGGGGAAGAGTCTACTTATTTTTTCTTTAAATGTCATCAGTAAGCCTCAGGTATAGGATTAATAGCATAGTGAGGAAGTATTACTCCATCCAGGCAGAGAAAATCTGGAAAGAAAAGCTTTATATCCCAGACACATACTTTCTGATATTTCTCCCAACTGTTCTTAAGACTTCAGCTATTTTCTATAATGCCAATCCAATTGTAACAATATTTCTTAATTGGACACTTAAAGTTAACTATCTCAACAATTATAGAAGCACACTAGCTTAGGGAGAAAGTTTTGTTTTGAACAAGAAACATTAGTTTGCTGCAAGACTCATCTCTAAATTTTGAGATGATAAATTCCAATCTCATTCACAAAAATCAATTCAATATTACCACTCCTTTCTCTTTATTAGTGACTTTGTTTTCGCTTTTGTTTTAATTGAGGAAGTTCCTCTTCTTAATTGCAATGATATATTTAAAAGACAGGGAAAATCAGTTTTGTCTAAAGGTTGTGAGTTAAACACAACATTTGGGACCTTATTATCCCACTAAATGGAATCATATCACTGAGGAACATGAAACATCTCGCTTATTTTTCTTTTCCTTTTTCTCCTTCCGAAGGGCCAACTGGTTCTCAAACAAACTGGGGATCAAACTGTCATTAAAATATAGAGTGGAAAATGATTTTAAAACAATATTTTAAAAGATTTTTTCTTTCCTTTCAAGCTGGCGCACAAGTAAGTGGACAGCCCACATTTCTAAGAAATGATCCCATTCAGGAAGATAAGAAAGCAGTTTCTAAATAACTTCTTTGGTAACTTAATGGCTCAGCAACAAAGAAAGAAGGAAAGAGAAAGACCCTATAAAATAAGGTACATGTTTGTACAATGAAAGATCAGAGCAAAAAGTGAGGCTGTGATTTATGGCTTATGAACTATTACAAAATACAAGAAAATTTATATGCAATTGGAGAAAAAGAAATTCATTTTGTTCCCCTTGAGTTGGGCTAATAAATTTAAAAATATAGGCAAACCTAAATGTCTAAGTTTCCTTCAGCCTGATAAACAAAACAAGAAAAGCCACATAACCAAAAATAAACTATAAAAATAGATCATTATTGATTAAGTACCATTTCTGAAACACTTTCCTTAAGGAATTTGAAACAAAGGAAATAAACGAGCATCCTTTTTAAAAACTTTTTAACTGCACTTTTTATTTCCTAGAACACAACTAGTTACATTTCCCTATGAGTTTAATTAATGTTTTTCTTTAGTTCTAATGTAATCTAAAAAGCAGATTTTAATAATGTACCTTTTCTTACAGAATGACGACCTTGCCAAATGTGCATTCCATCTGCATGGATCTGCAGACAAGTAATAAAGACACCACTGTCATTAGCATAATCAATACACAATTTACAGAGCTACCCAGATAGAACTGAAAGTGAACGTGTATGCCATTATCTTAGTAACTATAAATTAATAGTCGCTTGTGGAAATACATTCCCACTTACATTGTTTCAATCCTGATTTGTCAAGAAATAAATATATATACATATATAGAGATATGTTTCAAACGATGATTTATCATCAGACAACCCCCAAATATGCATAAAGTAAAATCAACTAAATCAATCAAACATAGGGCAGAATGGCTGATAAATACCCATAGTTTATCATTTTTTTACCATATGCTTTAATAAGCAGAATATACACACACACATATATATAATATATTAATAGATAGATTTCACTGGAAAAGGAACATGCTCTCAGATGATGAGTCAGGAGATCGCACCCTATTTTCTTAAAAGAATAATGACACTAATCACTAATCTTGTCAGTTCTACTACTTGCTGCTTGCAATTTTGAAAGTTTATGTTTAACCAACATTTTTAAAAAATACGTGCCATCTCTAAAACATCGTCTCTAAGACATCAGAACTGGCATCATTTCTTCAGGGATGGTGACGGGTCATGCCCAGTTCCCTCCACAGATGGCATCAATGTCCCACCAGCTCCCGGCACAGCGCATCCCCCACACGTGTGTCCATCTTGTCATAAAAACAAAGACAATTTGCATGAAAAAGTGGCATATTTCAAACAGGAGAACACAGACACTGCGTCAGGATGGTAACCTGACAGTGGGAAATACGAATTTCTTTTTCCCCTAGCTTCTCCGCACAGTGGATTGAAAACAGCTAATGTGACACTGGGGCTTCCCTGGGCTCAGTGGTAAAGAACCCGCCTGCCAATGCAGGAGACAAGAGTTCCATCCCTGGGTCGGGAAGATCCCCTGGAGGAGGAAATGGCAACCCACTCCAGTGTTCTTGCCTGGAGAATTCCATGGACAGAGGAGCCTGGCAGGCGCTAGTCCAAGGGGTTGCAGAGTCAGACACAACATAGCAACTAAATAACAACATCCAGTAGACATTACAGGAAGCGATTCAGCCCAAAGTCAGAGGCACTGTTCTACCTGCTCAGACACGGCCATCACTCACTTTCTCCCGTCATTCAGCCTGGGGGAGGGCTCCACCTTCGCCTTTGAGGGACAGCATCAAGAAGAACGCCTTTGAAAGGCCACTGAACATCTGCAAGGGGGTATTTCTACTGAGATTTCACCAGCAATGGGAAAACACTCCTGGATCCCTCACTCGAGCACCCCACGCCCACCTCCTCAAAAATATCTCCCAGATCAGCTTTCTGAGGCATATGATTTTTTTTTTTTATCAGAAGCTAAAGCCTTGAAACGACTGAGCGACTGAACAACAAAGCTTTTAATCACACAATTAGGGATTTGTCAGGTATCCACTGCTTTCAATTCTCTCCCAGGTGTAATGACTAATATCATATCTTTCTTTTCTTGTAGGAGTAACTTGTAGGGGGTGGGAGTGAAATAGTAGAAGGAACTGAAATCAAAATGCTTAAAGCACAAAAGAACACCAAAGGGGGACTGTGGTGGCCAATGTTAGTTGCTCAGTCATGTCCAACTCTTTGCGACCCCATGGACTGTAGCCCACCAGGCTCCTCGGTCCATGGAATTCTCCAGGCAAGAATACTGGAGTGGGTAGCAATTTCCGTCTTCAGGGGATCTTCCTGACCCAGGGACCAAACCCACATCCCCCGTGTATACTGCACTGGAGGCAGATTCTTTACCATCTGAGCCACCAGGGAAGCCCAGAAGGAGGCTTAGAGGTTTCATAACATGCAGAATTCAAACACAGGTCATCAGGCATGGCACCCCTCAGATCAACTCACAGGGACACACTGGTGGTGCGTAGATGACACACGTCTGAGACCTTGACAGCTAACACTAGACTAAGGAAGGCGACTCTGTGTGTGTGTGGGGGGGGGGGGGGTGCGGGGTGGGAGGGATGGACTCTGAGAAGCTGAGAAGGATGGGGAAAGTCACTTTAGCATCCACAGTCTAGAAAGTGTACAGCCATGAGAGGCCATTCCTAGAATCAGAAGTCAAGAGACTGACACTCTTTCCTGTTCTGTCACAAAACCCTGGTGTCACTGGGACGAGGCACAGAGGCTCCTCCGGTCTTGGAGACGTCGGGGAAAATCCAGCATCCTTCCCCACCTTGGACCACTGCATCTTCCAGGCTCTAACCTCTTCTCTAACAAGACCTCCAGCCCCAGACAGCGCCGACCTGTCAGGAAACAGAACAGCCACCCCAGCCCTTTCAAAAGTGTCTTCTAGAATATCTATTTTAAATTATCTTGAAGTGGAATTTCTTTCATCACTTACTATCATTTAAGGATATTCCACTCATTAAAAGTGGCCTCGCACAATCCTCTTGACTCTCTCCACCCCGATTTTCAATTACTATTTCTTTCACTTCATTTAGCACTAAGGTTGAAGGAAAAAAAGTATAAATGGATATTTGAAAGTCGTCTGATCAGATGTATTAAGGTTTCTGGCTCTGTCTGTACAAAAAGACAACTTTATGACAGTTATCATTTAGTTAAAATAAAAAGACATGGTCGTGTCTACCCAGAGTATCAGACAAATGAGTGCTGAGGTCAACCAGCGGGCAAAGCACAGGCTGGGTTTCTAAGCCCAAAGGGACAGTCGAAGCCCAGCAATCTGGGAGTGGGAAGTGGGTGATTTCATGAACTAGGCACAGAGAGGATTGGCGACTCAATGAGCAAGGGAAGGCAAGGGGAAATAAAAAAGAAAGCAAACTGAACCATTAGGACTTACTGCAGCAAAGAATGGAGAAGAAATGAAGAGGAAAGAAAACTCAGACAATCGGCTCCCAAATAAGGTTTCACATAAAATTAAAGCAGCAGCTAGACACAGCCAGACACAGACTGGTAGGTAACATCCAGACAGCAGACACATTCCGTCTTCACATCCTCTACTCACTCCGCTCCTAGACAACACAGCTGAAGCCCAGAAGAAGATGCTTCTAGATCAATTTACTGATGGCTACGGTGATACAGAAAATCATCCCCTTGTTCAACTAATTCCTTTGCAAACCCAAGCCCAGATTTACCTTTTTAATTTAAGGATTATTAATAAATCTACTATGATTAAACCTTCATAATGATATGTGAATTATTTGTCTCTAGCTCCTCTCCCAAGAACAATTAGCCTACCTTTGCAAATGAGCAGTTAGCATCGGCCCTTTCGCAAAGAACCACAAAGACAAAGGCCTGGCGTACCGAGAAGATGGCAGAGGCTCCAAAATTAATTAGCTCCACTTTATGTTTCCATTATCTTTTAATTGGAATTTCTGCAGGAATTTTTCCTTCAGAACTCTCTCTACACTGGCAGGGAAAAGTGGAGCTTGGAATCGAGAGCTGCTTTGGCCAACGGGAAAGGATGGGTCATGCAGGACGGAATCCGGCAAAGACATCCGCAAGGGAGCCACCCAAGTCAGAGCTCTGAAAACTGTGTCCAGCCAGACAGGTGCCCGGAAATCCCCAGAAAAGACATGTACCCAGAGGATGAAGGCTTTCCCCCCAAAGCGAGAAGACCTTTGAGGATGAGAGAAAGAAACGTGGACTAGGGACTTCTTATCTGACAGGACTATTCTAAGAGCTTATACGGATGAACTGAATTCTCACAACCACCCTATGAATTAGGGTAATACCCTCACTTGGGGCTTCCCGGGCAGCTCAGTGGTAAAGAATCTGCCTGCAGTACAGGAGACCTGGGTTTGATCCCTGGGTCGGGAAGATCCCCTGGAGGAGAACTTGACAACCCACTCAGGGATTCTTGCCTTGAAAATCCCACGGACAGAGGAAGCTGGCAGAACCATGAAGTTGCAAAGAGAAAAACGCGTTTAAAGCGACTGAGCATGCGCACACAATCCTTCACTTACAGACGCAGAAACTGTAGTTCCTTGTTATTTCATAATTTGCACAGGGTAAACAAGATTGCAATTTCAACTCAGGAAGTCTGACTTAACACTCGTGCTTTTAACCACCATACTTTATTGACCCATTATTAAATGTTTGCTAAGCATCTATTTTATTTCCAAAAATATGCTCACTCAGGTGCTGGATCCAGAAGGGTGAAGAAGGGCAGACAGGCTCTGAAGCCAATGTAATGAGAAGATGAAACTAAATAAATGATCAGAAAAAAGAAAAATCCTTTCTATGTCACACACAATCTCTATGAGTTACAAGGAAAAGCCTGACAAAATTGAAAATTAAAATATTTAAATTTCTCTATGGCAAAAGAAAAAAAATACCCACCCACAAAGTCAAAAGGCAAACTAGGGGAATTATTTGCAGCATGTATATCAGAAAAAAGGACTAATTTTCTTATTAATATGAGCTGCTTTTTCAAACAAAAAGATAAAAGGGCAAAGGAAATAAAAAGGCAATTCACAGAAAAATAAATACAAATGGTATATAAACATATGAAAAAAATGCTTATAATTATAGAAATGTTAATTAAAATGTCAGTGAAATAACAGTTTGTTTATTTCACAAGCCACATCAGTAAAGATAAAGTATTTAAACATAGGCACTCTCTAATCCTGCTGCTAACAGCAGTGTGAACTGGCGTTACCTCTGTGGAGGGCACATTTGCAGTATCTATCAAAATGTTAAACGTGTGTTCTCTCTATCCAGCAATTCCATTTTAAGGAATTTACACCATGTACATAATCACACATGTTAGCAAGGATGGGTGTATGCTCATTGAAGCAACATTTGTAAATAGTAAAGTAAACAAATAAATTCAGTTCAGTCACTCAGTTGAATCTGACTTTTTGCAACCCCATGGAATGCAGCACACCAGGCTTCCTGTCCATCACCAACTCCTGGAGCCTACTCAAACTCCTGTCCATTGAGTCAGTGATGCCATCCAACCAATTTATCCTCTGTCATCCCCTTCTCCTCCCGCCTTCAATCTTTAAATGACAAAATACCATACAATGGATAGAGTTGTTAGAACACAGGTGCTAAGTGTTCATATGGAGGAATTCTTAGGAAGTACACTTACGGAGGACAACACAGAGTACCCCCTTTGACTTGGGAATAAAAGGTATCCAAGGTACCCATATAAAGGCACTGCCATCTAAGAACGGCTCACTTCCCTGCCAAAGGTCACTATCATTAAAATCCTCCTCCTCTCTAAATAACAGTGGGACAGACATTTCAAGAAGTCTTAGTGAGTTGCATTAAGGGGCAACACATCACCAATATCTCTGGCTTTTCAAAAGTTCACTTTCTGACACTTGGATTTTACGAAAGAGCTACATAGGTACCTGCTTTCTCCAATGGAAAGAAATCCAAAGAGGATTTTTGATTTCAGAAAAGGTGCAATGCAACAATAGCATCCGGCACATTTGTCTTGCAGCGAGTCCAGCTGTTATAAAGGCAGAGCGCACTCCCAGAGCAAGAGAGGCAGCAGCACACTCCATTCCCAGGAACTACACTGGGCATCTCTGCATCAGGCCGCCAGAGCTTTGAACTGTGTCTGTGAGCATCTGTGCTTTATCTCGATTTATTTTGTGCATCTGTTAGCAAGATGTGTCCTCAGGTAATTGCTTCTTCGCTATACACCAGTCCCTATACAAAAGGTTTCATATGAATGCTCTATTTCCAGACAGCTTTGGGGTGGGGGACTCTATTAGCCTGTCCAGGGTATAGAGGCCTCTCACTATGACCTGGCTTGGAGAATTATGTGGATGGCAATAAGGGTTGGATACCCGCAGATTCAAACATCCTCTCGCAGACTGTCTATTGGGACTTCATGAATAATACCATCGTGAATAGAGACAACAGAACTGTCAAAAAAATGTGAGCTGAAAGTGAAAAAAAAAAAACTGTTGGTAGGTAGATTACTGGTTTTTATCATCTTTCTACAGTTTTTCTATGTAATTTTTCAATCACAGAATATACTCATGAATTGTTGATGCATTGTCATATTCTAATATTTACCAAGTTCCTTGATGTGGAAATTGTGCTAAGAATTTGCAAAGATCATAAGCAGAAATATATTACATGATTCGTATATATCAAGGTGAAATGGAGAAAAGAATTCTAAATTGTCTAATGACGCCAAATGAAAGAGTTTATCCCATAAAGAAGACTGAGCGTTGAAGAATTAATGCTTTTGAATTGTGGTGCTGGAGAAGACTCTTGAGAATCCTTTGGACTGCAAGAAGATCAAACCAGTCATTCCTAAAGGAAATCAACCCTGAATATTCACTGGAAGGACTGATGCCAAAGCTGAAGCTCTGATACTTTAGCCACCTGATGTGAAGAGCCGATTCATTGGAAAAGACACTGATGCTGGGAAAGACTGAAGGCAAAAGGAGAAGGGGGAGGCAGAGGATGAAATGGTTGTATGGCATCACTGACTCAGTGGACATGAGTCTGAGGAAACTCCAGGAAAAAGTGAAGGACAGGGAACCTGGCGTGTTGCAGTCCATGAGGTCACAGAGTCAAACATAACTTGGCGGCTGAACAACAACATCCCATATTTAGACAGCATTATAAGAATTATAAGAAATCCAGATATTTGGAAGAATAAATAGATCTAAGTGACGAAAAACTCAATGAATAGAGTTAGGGCAGTTTACATAGAGTGGAAAAACCAGCTCATGCACAAAGGATGACCAGAACTTGTATACAAGCTAGTCATGTGCAAATAATATAACAGATACCATTTGTATGAATTGCAAGTATACTGTTGCAAAACTAAGTATAGTTGGAGTTACACAACCTTAAGAGGGACACAAGGGCTCTGAAAGTAAAGAATCTGCCTGTAATGAAGGTGACCTGGTTTCGATCCCTGGGTTGGAAAGATCCTCTGGAGAAGGGAATGGCTACCCTCTAGCATTCTTGCCTGGAGAATTCCATGGACAGAGGAGCCTGGTGGGCTACAGTTCATAGGGTCGCAAAGTTACTCAATCGGACACAGTTAAGTAATTAACTTCTATTCTAAGAGGGACACAGAGTCATCTAAACACGTCTTCATAGACTGTTAGCTCTGTGAAAACCACAAACAACTGGGTCTGACTTGTTCCTCCTGACTGTATCCTTAGCACCTGAGACATAACTGGTGCTCAATAAGAATTTCCGTAGAATTATGAGCATGCTCAGTAGTTTGCATTTAAAAACACATTAAACCTCAGATTTGGTTTGAAAGTGCTTCCTTCAGGATCCGTTCCTGACCTCACTCATATCTTTCTGAAATGTTTGCGTAACACCCGGGCTTTCCCTTCACCTAATTATAAATTACTAGTATCTGTTGAATCATGCATTTAATGTGTTTCCATTGCTTGACTGTGACTTCACAAGAACACAGACCTTGTCTGTCTCCTTCACAGCATCCCCAACTCCTAGCACTCTAGGACTGGAAAATGATGAATGTGCATTAAGTATTTGTTGATTAAACACATGAGCGCATGAACGCCTTTGTAAGTTTGTTTGCTTACTATCTAGTTTTAGGATATGGGGATTCAAAGAGAATAAAACACTGAACGCTGCTCTCAAAGGGCTTATCAACAAACCAGAAAACCAAGTTAGTGTCATAGTTTCTACAGTATATGGAAGAGATAACAAAGAGAAGAGGCATTTTAACTCCAGCGGGTCAGAAAAAGCCCCACAGAAGATGTGAGATGAACTTTAAGAAATGAAAACAATGTGCAAACCCTTATCATGGTACAAAACGAACCTGAGAATCCACAATCTAAGCCTAGAGGAATGAAGCTAGGAAAATCATTAAAGGTTTGGGAAATGTTGCTTTATGAAAATGGTACTAGTATTTGGGCAAGGGGGTGGACATGAATTGAAGATGAGGAGCCAGGGTAAGTCAAACTAAATTAAAATGCTATCTTTAAAGCAACACACTTTGACCTTGTATAGCCACAGGTTCACAGCTATTCCCACTCCAAAAATCCATGTGAGATCCAGGCAAATATAGAGTTGGTCACCCACTCACATGTACACACAAATTCTAGACCAAAGGAGCTGCTGCCGTTAGGGCTGCTCCAAGTGAGATATGACAAACTCCTAGTGGGGTGGATTGGTCACTGGCCCAAGGTTCTTCTCTAGAACCTGCAAACTGCTCTATGGAAATTGCAGAATTTGAACCGAGTTTGAACCAAGGCAGCTTCCTTATAAAGGCCCTGAGAATGGTTTCGTGTGTAACACGTGTGTCTTTCTGTGTTAGTTCCTTAAATAGAGAGTCTGGACAAGAAATCACAGTGAGAAGTTAAGACCATCTAACCTCTGCTGTTTGATTTTTTTTCCATCAGCTACAACTCAATCAAGTTCACAATTTTAAAAGCATGCCTGCCCCATTAATATGAATTATTGATCAACTTGCAAGAATTACAATTTCTTAATATGAGAATTCTATGATGTTAGAGAGAGAAAGGAACTCAGAAGTCATCAACACATTTCCTTGGTTAAAGAAATAATAAATGATTTTGGTTCCATGGACATTTACTGAGCACTTAGTACAAGTCCGGCACCTGACTGACCTCCTCCTGGTCTGAGGGACCCAGAGGCAAAGACAGAGGTGGGAAGCCATCCCAGGGTGGGCCAGCCCATTGCACTCATATTGGATTTCAAAATATGCAAATCAGCAAATATAAAAAACATTTAACAGGAGCTATAAAATGGTGTTATTATCTTGTAATGGTTTTATTTTGAAGATTAAAAATTTGGTATAATGATGCAATACTTACATAAATGACCTATGTGATTTTGGAGGAGGCAAAAGGGATTTCCTATGAATCGTCTTTTTCTCCGGTCAGTTACACTCCCCCATCACCACTGATTGTGCACTCACATCTATGAACATGAAGACCATCAAGATATCCACTATCATTATCCCTAAATTGTCCTATGCTTAAGATCTATGACTCTGTAAAAGTTTATTTCAAGGCATTCACCTATTTCCCTGGGGAAAAATAATTAAACCTGCATTGTGGTCATTTCCATACCAACTTGTTTCATTCTTTAGTGTTCTATTCCTGAATATTTAATGGAATGAATTCCTCTTGACTTATTTCACCTCAATTTTGTAGAGGAGGGACTCCTAACTGAGGCTTTGTTTCACTGTTTTTTGAATAATACACACATTCTCCAAGAGCCTTCAGTTACTTCAAGAATGCCATAAATTCTCTAAAAATTTTACAAAATTGCCTTTAGTATCTCACCATTAACTTTTAGAAACATTATCTAGATTATTATTAGAAACATTGTTATTAGAAACAATTACCTAGATCTTTTAGGAGGGCTAAAAGATTTTGAAAAATCCAAAGAGTTGGAAACAAATATTCTATATATTATGTCTAGTGGTTTCAATTCAAGTGAGTATATCTAACTCTTAATCATAAGAGAAAACAAAGCTCACTTTTCTCAAAAAGTATAACTCACCAAACTTTTAGTGCCAAAAATGTTTTTGAAGATCATTTAATCTAACTTTTTAAACTCACCCAACTTGCTAAAGAGTGAATACCATACATGCTAAAGCGTATATACCAGACACACATATCTCCCACCACCTGCATGGTTGCCTTCTCCTAAATTAAAAAGCAATGGAAAGTATTTAAAACCTCATCCAATTTTCTAGACTATAATGCTTCATAAAAGCCAAGCTTATGTCTAGTTCACAACTGAATATCTGGAACAAGCACTGTGCACAGACAAATAAGCACTAGGAAAAAAACAAAAAAGAACTTGTTGAATCATTAAATGATCCCCTTTGGTCTGCGGAGAAGAAATCTGAACCTAGAGAACAGAGGGTAAGTGACTTGCCAAAAAGTGCAGACAGCAAATACGAGCTCACCCTCTGTACCCTTTCCACAGCACAGCCATCTCCTTACAAGTACACTGATATCCAAGGCACAGTACTTATGACCATAACTAATTGTTTCTGCTTTTATTCTCAATTCTTTCCAGGAATTAATATGCATTCCCTTGAGTCCTGCCTAATGTCCGCAAAAAAGTGCATCTAACTTTTCCTTTTGCACACTGACAGCCCCAAACCAGCCTCCACGTGGCAATTTCAGACTCCATACATCAGTTAATGAACAAAACATTCACTCAAACTCATGATGGCATCATCTTCCCAACCAATAGTTCTCTCTCAGCTTCACTGATACTTGATAGGTAGAGTAATGTTGCCTTTTTTTAATGTATAAAAAATAAGAAAAGACTACATTGTGAATACTACTGAGAGAAAGGGTATGCCTAATAAACTTCTAACAATTGAGACCCACTAAATCAATAGAAGTGCTGAAAGCAATTACTATTTAGTCATATTCACACAGGCTTCCCAGGTGGCGCAGCGGCAAAGAATCTGCCTGCCAATGTCAGAGACACGGGAGACTCAGGTTTGACCCCTGAGTTGAGAAGATTCCTTGGAGTGCAACCCACTTCAGTATGCTTGCTGGAAAATTCCATGGACAGAGGAGTCTGGCGAGTACAGTCCATGGGGTTGCAAAGAATCAGACACAACTGAGTGTGCGCATACACACACACACACACACACACACGCTCACACATGTACTAGACCTGATCTGGTTCTATTGTGAAAGAACAGTATTAAGGAACATGCCGGAAATGCTAGAATTTGTTTCTAAAAGTCAATATGTTATTTAAAAAGTTGTAATTTTTTAGAGTCCTGGTCACAGCACCCCCTATAGTACCGCAATTTATCATCCAACTTATGGACCCTTCAGCTCTTCATGGGTTTTCACAATTGTATTCTATATGAATATACGGGGCTGTCTGTACTTGAGAATGAGAACACTTATCGCCTTCATTCTAGTCAGGTAAATAACCTTCCATCATAATGCACTGATGGGACAAGAAATTTGGGGAAAAGCCAATCTTGAAAAAGAGAGGAGAAATAACTTCAGTGAAATAATGAATTTCAATGGTACATGGATTTTAATTCCTAAAAAGAAACTTTATTCTTTACAATGATGCCAATTTTTATTAGGCCAAATCCAATTCAATCCATTTATTTTCCTTAAAAAGTGATTAACACATATGAATTTGCTGACCAAACTCTATTTTAAATAGAACATCAGAGTATATTTGTGTGTGTATATTTCCTATTGAGTTGTGATAACTGAAACCTTCTGATTTCACATATACAAAAACGTTGTTGAAAGCAAAATACCAAAACATAACTCCTGCAAAATTAGGAAAATGAATATTCTGAATGTCCATCACTGGACCATATTCAGTGAGAGACAGCTATGCTTTTGCATGAAGAGTATATGTTTTCCAAACCAAATCACCTTTGTTTGAAACCAAGACTTTAAATGCTCAACACGTGTTCAACATATCATACAATTGACAAATTTACATATATATTTTTCTTTTCAGAATTTTTCAAAGCATTTACTATCCCATAAAATTAAAATATATGGTGTCCAACAATAGTAATTTTTAAGGTATGCATTTATCCTTTGTTTCTTTCAGTCTTCCAAGAAAGTGGAATTTCTAGACAGTCATATTTGAGTCTGGATTTTTTTTTTTAAATGAGCAAATTATAAACCTCTGCAATCAGGCATTGAGAATAGAAATGCCAACTGTAGTGTGTGCTACCATTACAATGATACTCCCAAGATCAGCTCAGCGCCTGTAGCTGTGGCAGGGTCCCCAGACAGCCGGATGACTGCTGCTTGATCATTATCCCCGCTAAAACTGAAGCTACTGAAGTTTTAAAGAATTCGTATCTTACTGAATTTCTTTCATCTCTAATAATTACTAAACTGGCATAATTACTTATACTAGAGGTGGAGTGTGATGCATGCTAAAAGCCCAAGCTGCCTAAAATTAAAGTTAAAAAAAAAAAAAAAAAAAAAAGCCACGACTCTACTTAGTTTTCAAAGATTTATCTTGTGTCAGGCTTTTATGCCAAGAGTTGCATAATTATTTAAACCATTTAAAAGCTTTCCTTACACTATTTGATTAATACTATAACAGAGCTATTTAAATTTACTAATGTTAACTTTAATGTTTAAGTTTTAATTGCTTTGTAATAACATTGTTGCAGAGTGTATTTTAAATCAGACAAGTACACTTTCATTATAGCAAACAAGGTATATGCAATCCCAGCTAGTGTACCATGTAATCCCCAAACAAAAAACAGGAACGTATTTCAGATTTAATTGAAACTGGATTAGAAACTTGCGTGCATTCTCCCCTCCCCACCCCCACCCCCTCATAGAACTAACTTTAACCTTTGACAGCACAACGGGAGTCAATGGAGAAAAAAATTAAATACATCTGGGAATATACTTAGCCAGAATATCAGCCTTTGTATCAAAATCTCATTCAAGAGCATTCTACAACATATTACTTAATGAAAACATTTACATTTTAAACAATCCATAAGGCTTCTAAAATATGTTTCAAGTGTTGCAAGTCTCAAAATCATTTTCTCTAAAAAATAACTAAAAGTTCAACATGTTATCCATTAAATCCGGCCATAAAGAATGTATTCTATGGCAAGAGAATTAGTGACATTAAACCAGCAATGTGAATTCTGTCAGATGAATGAATAAAGCACAGTAATAGGAAAACCAGATATTTCATAAAATTCTTAATTGATCTTGGTAGAATTGCTTTTTTCTACTATCAAATCCTCTTTCTCCTGATTGTCTGCTTTTACATCAAAATGAAAACTCAAGCAAGTATTTTGATGTTTTGATGTGTGTCAACAAGTATTTCACTAGAATTTACCTGATAAGCCAACTCTCAAAAACAGATTTCCTCTAAAAATAAAAGGGAGCAAAAACGTTACTATAAAATGAAAAGAAATACCCTACAAATATGCTATAAGACTTGCAATGACCCAAACAAGCAAGCAGAAAGAACTAAGTATCATTACTGGAAGCAAAAAGTTGAAAAATTCTGTCATCGCTATTAGGCATCACTGCTGTCAATAACTACAATGGATTTTAAGGGATATGGAAATACTCTGGCAAAACAAAAAAGAAGAATTATTAACAGCTTGCTTTATAAAAAGCTGCTAATCTCGAATCCCTTTGTAATTTCACTTTTACATGTATGCTTTTATGTTCCATATCCTATGTGTTGCCCTTTTCGAACTGGATGAATAAAAGCCAACAATCCACTCACGCATCAAACAGATGTTTTTGTTTTTAAGGCCAAGCGGAATCTTATGAATTTTTGTCCCCTCCCTTTAAGAAGATGCTGCCAGAACTGCTGAAATTGTGAAACTAGCATTTTGGAAAACACTCATTGGACCATCAGTTCTGCAAGTTTGACTAGCACTCATGGGATGCGTGCCAACAGTAATTGCTGTTTTTGTTTATGTCGGATTGTCTACTGATTGGACTATAATCAATTTAACGACTTCAACATCTAGTCAGTATAATTTAGAGGTGGAAGAGGGAAGGAACCGTGCCTGCTTGATAGATGCAGAAAAGTTCAACTGCAACTGTTGGAAAAGGGTACAAGCACTCAGCTTCTGAAGAGTTTCCAATAACCAGGCTTTTTAGCATCCATATTCAAAAGTAAACGCACATGTGGCTATGTGCTGCAGAATTAGTAATTTGCCCTCACAGTTATGAAAAAGTACATATATATATATATATATAAAATCTTTCCTAAATATTAAAAAAAAAACTTACCTTAGGTTAAATCTAGTTATTAAAAAAGGGAGTCATGCTTCATTTGTTTAAAAATAGTTCTGAGCAAAAATCTATATTGCAGGCTTTAATTAAAAGTCTTTTTTTCTTACTATGGCATCATTTCCAAAACCAAAACTGAATCTCTAGTGATAAAGATTTTTTTAGAAAATAGAACAGACAGTGTATAAGAGAATCACATTCTTTTGTTTTTTCAGTTATACTTCACCTGTCTACCTGTAAGAACATGTATTTTTGACTTCGAAAAAAAATGTGTTTAAATAAGGACTGGAGAGTTTAATGTTTCTATTAAATTTAGGAGCTAGTACAAGCTCCCTGCAGTGGCTCTTTTAACACCTACAATTTTGAGAGCTTTTCCACCAGAGAATACAGCCTAATAGATAGGTTTTCTGACTTCCAAAAGGTTATGGATTTAAAACCCATCGCCTTTTCTTTCAAATTCTATAGTTTACATTTCTTCTTTAAATTGCGAGCTGAATTTTTGCCACCTCATTAGATTTCTAAATAAATTACTTCTCCTTGTAAGAAAAAAAGAGCCACTTTATAAGTACAAAAGAAGGTAAATGGGAAAAAGGAAAAAGGTCAATTCTAAGTGTGATAACTTCGAAATGTGCCAAGTTACAAAGGGTTAGCTACTGTGAGAGCCAAGTTAAACAAGGCATTTTGGGGCTGTCTTTCTGCCTGGTTCCCACCATTTCTCTCTAGAGACCCCTGGTATGGGTTTCTGAACACCTGAGGGTCCAGATATCCTAATTGTGTTTTGTGTTTAACTTGGCCATTTAAATGTCTAAGTGCTCCCCTCTCTCCTGTCCGGCTTCATAACTTGGCTCTTACTGAATATCTCACACCTTGATGAAGTAGACCACTTTTTTCTTCTCACGAGTGCTTTTTTTGGAGTAAATTTCCAAAAAACAAAATGTTTTTAGCAGGTAAAAGGCTCGAAAAACTTCCATCAGAGAAGCACCACAAGAAACAGAATAAAGAGTCATCAAGGAAAAATAGAAATAGGTCACAACTGACCAATTTGATGCCACTGATTTGCTATCTCAGAAAACAAGCTGACAGCAGAATTATTTTCAGGCAGGTAATCTACTCCCATCTCATATCTCTCAGGAATGGAGATAAATATCCAACTAATACAAATAGGGTAGAGGGTGACTCATTTCATTGCCTGACCATCCATGCCTCTACATACTGGCTTTGAGACTCTGTGTCATTAGAAAGGGTTATTCTGAAGATTCGTAGCGTAAGGACAGAATAAGTTTCTTGACTGTGTGTGTGGACTGAGAGAATTGTGATGCCAGGGCTTTAAGAGGCAGAAGGGACGAAAGAGTTCCATGTTTCAAAATACAGTTTGCAGTTTTCACAAATAGAAAAATGAATCTTTTTGGTGTACAACAGCTTTAATGCACTTTGGAGGAGGTAAGGAGACCCAGCAGGGTACGCTCCACTGCAGCCAGAAACCTGGTACCCTCTCCCACGAGGTGGGTCATTAGGACAATGACACAAAAGTTTGCTGCAAATAAAAAAACCATGTATAAAGGAAACATAATCATTCTTTCAAAATACTAAATTTCTGAGAATATACAAAATGAATTCAACTATTTATAGAATTTTTGGTAGTATTAATAGTATTTGGTAGAATTATTTTTAAGCATTTGGTTGAAAACAAAAACTTTCAACTTGACTGTCATTTTTTTTTTTAATGTTGGTACCTGACTTATGTAAACTACTCCCCTGAGATAGTGGTTTCAAATTGTGATATCAGAAGTGACAGACATATCAGGAATATCTTTTAAACCTTGTTTGTTAAAGAAATAGTATGGATGGAGACAAGTTGGAGACTGAATGCAGAAGTTCATGTTTTATTTAGAAGGGCACATTGCATTTTCATGGTTTCCACTGTCTCCTTCAAATTGGCACAATCTGCAAGGTTTTGAAACACTGTCACTCGGCTAACAAAATCACCATTTTTATCTCTTAGTTGCAAAACTACTAATCAGTTCTTCATAAAAGAAACTTAAAATCAAAACTGTCTTTCTATGCCTGCTGACAGTAAAGTGTAGCTCACTGCTTATTATTATGCCAGAATATTTGTCATAATAATACCTCCTTGGCTTTTCTATGATCCAAGTGTGACCTTCCCGACAATCTAACGGACAGAACACTCCTCAAATACATTTTGAAAACATGGAGACCCTTCCTGGAAGACACAGGGAAAGGAAAATAGTGAAGAAAAGGCCAGGTATTTAACAGGAGCCACTAGACAGCCATTCCAGTGCTCCAAGCTCGATACTAATATCACAATGGCTCATCTGGCATTGCTCATCTCAATGTGTGTTTTTCCAGGTAAATGCATACCCTGAAGAAAAACAAACCCACTCTTCAGTGAGGACTGTACTATTTTTATGCCTGTCTTCAGCTTCTCACCCCAAAGCTCAGCCAGCCCACCTGAGGCCATTCCCTCTTCTGGGAGCCTCCCAAGCAGCTGACAGAGGAGAACACCACTGTGTTCCATGCCCACACAGAAAATGGAAGCTAAATCTTTGTTTTTCATGTAAATATTTTATTTAGAACTTGGCAGTTGAAACACAGATGCTGCTTCTTCATGGAGAAGATACTGGGAATATTTTTGCGATATGACATTTCAACAAAAGAATCAAATGCCCTCTAACTCATTTTCCCTTACCATTTTTCTTTCCTTTTGCTTATTAACTTAAGGACTGCACAGGTCTCGGTCCCAGTTATTTTGCAATTCGACTTGTCAAAGACTGCCTTGCGAATACCGCCAACTGACAGCTTCACTGACCGCCCATAAAATCCTCCGTGCAGGGGAATAAATCTTCTTTAGGAAGCCCGGGGAACACATGCACCACAATCAACAGAACTTTCACCCGGAATCCACTCCAAAGGCAGGCGAGCCGACTGCCCAGAAACTGCAGATGAGCA